>NC_057800.1:517141201-517397015 GCF_018294505.1 Triticum aestivum | reverse complement strand
GCAGAGGAGAAAGAAGTAGAGGGAGAGATGAGAAACTGAATTTTTTTGAAGTGTCTTCTTATATAGAACCCACCTTTAGTACCTGTTGGAGCCACCAACCGGTACTAAAGGTCTGTTTTGGCCAGGCGAAGCGGCAGGAACCGCACCCCCTTTAGTACCGGGTCGTGGCGCCAACCGGTACTAAAGCCCCCCCCCCCTTTAGTACCGGTTGGAGCCACGAGCCAGTACTAAAGGGTGTGCGCTACCAGGCAAGGGGCGCAGAAGTTTAGTCCCACCTCGCTAGCCGAGGGGCTCTCGCACCTGCTTATAAGCCCCGCCGCCGCTGCTGTCTCGAGCTCCTCTCTAAAGCAGGCCTTCTGGGCCTACCTCTGCTGCGATGCTCTGTTGGGCCTAGTGGGCTAGCGGGCTTGCATCCTGGCCCAACTAGAATTTGGGTTTCTAGTCGTATGCAGGCCGCTGTGGCCCAGTAGGTGGGCTTTTTTCATTTAGTATTTTTTCTTTTTTTTCTTTTCTGCTTTATTTATTTTGTTTTATTTATTTTTAGTTGTTTTTGCTGTATTTTTAGTTTCTTTGTGAATATTTTTGCTTTAGGTACAAAAAATTACAAACTTTCTGTTAGTGCCGGTAGTTTTCAAATTTGAATAGTTTAAATTTTGAATTATTTGAATTTTGTGTGAATCACTAGTTTGTGAATAAATTAACTTTGAAAATAGATTTTTCAGTGATTCTTTTTTCTTATGTTTAATATTAGTGTGTTTTATCATTATATTCAATTTGGTAATGCTTAGGTTATTTAAAAAATGAAATGCCTTTTGTAACGGATGAGTTTTCGTCCGAAACCCTGATACTTCGAAAGAGATTGTCCATTTTGTACACGAAGTGCATCCAGTTTTTGCGGTAACCCTCTCTACTTTTTTGCACATGCTATGTGGGTGAAATTATGGTACCATGCCAACTTTCAACCTTTTCTGAGTTCATTTGAAATGCTTTTCAATTATAGGGTCATTTAGCTGAAAAAATCAGTAAATGCATGAAAGAATTTGTTTGCACATAAAATTTCTTTGCATTTCAAATGCCAAAACACATAACTACCCTAACTATTACAGAGATTCCCTCCTAGGTGTGAAACACAGAAGAAAGTGATGATAGTGAAGTCGATCACATCCCAGATCTTTGGGTGTGAAACTTTTTCTTCGCGTGTGTCCCTTTGCGCCGTAGCCATGGAAAATCTTCATCATTTAACTGGATGCTCGGGTCAATATTCACTATGAATGGAGCAATTTCATCAAACTTTTCATAATCTTCTGACATGTCTGTCTTGTCATCCACTCCCATGATGTTTCTCTTCCCAGAAAGAACTATGTGGCGCTTTGGATCATCGTATGATGCATTCGCTTCCTTATCTTTTATTTTTCTCGGCTTGGTAGACATATCCTTCACATAGAAAACCTGTGCCACATCATTAGCTAGGACGAATGGTTCGTCTGCATACGCAAGATTGTTGAGATCCACCGTTGTCATTCCATACTGCGGGTCTTCCGTTACCCCGCCTCGTGTCATATTGACCCATTTGCACCGAAACAAAGGGACCTTCAAACCACGTGTCAGGACCCCGATTCCAAGTCACATCGATCTAGCCGGTAACACCTCATATCACATTGCGGCCTCACACACGGTATCCCCACGGGTGTCGCCTTATCATGGCCTGGGACCATTTGCGCCTTTTGGCTCACGTATATGATAGTGTCGCTAGCATCCATATGACAGAGAACCCGAGCCGACATGGCTAGTCATGAACCCAAAGCGGCACAGACCTATGGAGACAGGCATACATGAATCACATCGAGCATGTCAGTCATCAGCGTGTGAATCCGGGCTGTAGCACTGGGCTAACAGGACTCCGGGGAACCCGGGCTGTAGTAGGCTAGACAGGACTCCGGAAGTCACCGCGTGACATTTCCCCGAAGGGACAGACATAGGAACGAAGTGAAACACATGCCGGCTAGTCAAGTGTCCTGAGCAGTAGCGCTGGGCTAGCAGGACTCTGGTGAACTGGGCTGTAGTGGACTACTATGGCTCAAGGAGCACTAGACTACATTTCCCCATAAGAGAGGCTGCCAAGGATAAACAACTAGATTGTCGGATCCCACACATACCAAGCATTTCAATCATACACACAATATGCTCAATATGTGCAAATACAACATGGCATCACAACAAAACTCTACAACTCAAGTACTTTATTTAAAGGCTCCAGAGAGCCATACATAACATGTTCATACAGGTAGGGGTCACATGACCCGACACTCAAGTCATACAAGCATACAAGCACATGCGGAAGCTAATAGTCTGAGGACAGACACTAGAAAGCAAGAAGGCCTCTCGAAGCCTGTCTATCTACATACGGCCCTCCATGGCCAGGATCACCACCTGGGTGGCAAGTCACTCATCGATGTCGAGATCTACATAAAACCCATCAGAGGGGGCAGTGTTGTCGTCTAAAAACAGTAATTAAGCAAACATGAGTACAAAGGTACTCAGCAAGTCTTACATCAGAAACTACTATACATGCTCATTCTCAAGAGGGTGGTGGAGTTATTGCAGCAAGCCAGCTTTGACTCTTGGCTAAGCTATCCTACGAGAGTCCACTAGTAAAATAGTTTTCGCACACGAGTCCACTAATCACCAACACAATACTCCACCGGGGATCCTCCCTCGTCATCCTACGAGAGGGCCATCCTCGGAACTCACACTTATCTTGAGTCTTTTAGTAGTATCCATTAACTTGTCTATGAACTGTATAGGCAACCAAGTAGTCCTTTACCGTGAACGCGACTATTCAAATAGTTTTATACCCTGCAGGGGTGTACTTCGTCACACATGTTTCCACCACTTAGCATCTGCACACGACATGTGCTTGGCAAACTTCAAGCGAAAACCGACGTGGGTGTAGACCATGACCTGACTAACCACACAAGTCTCCAGTCCAGGTTTGTCGGCGTTGTGGGAACGGGGTTCCCTAGACTTGCCTACCTGCGGCCTGCGGCGTGGCTCAAAGGGGGGCCCAGCACGGCCCATCTTCACCAACACAGACCCAAGACCCTCACGAGGGGCCAAGCCTCGCGGGGCGGACGATGCGGAGCTTCCTCAGGCACGGCCTCACCAGGCTGGCTCGTGAGGAGGCGGAGAGATCAAGGCGGGGTACCTCACGAGGTGCCCGTGACGCAAGCCATGACGACCAAAGGCGCCAGGCAGGTGCCAGCCCGCGCAGTGTCCTCCTTTCCTCTTCAATGCAAAGGGGCAAGTGCAGCCGCGGAGTACCGAGGCGTCAGGCAAAGGTTGCCATTTCGATACAACAGGACCAAGACCAGGAGGACTGCAAGACAGATGTCATCATGGAGCCCAAGACGGCGTCACCACCAGAGCTTTGTGCAGGCGAAGACTACTTTTGTCAGGATAGCTAGTACTAGCCGTCCCCCTTCAAATTAGCCCACCATTGTTGGCTCCCTTCCCGCTCGATATTTGGGAAGAGGACCAGGGCCTCTATAAATAGGACTAGCCACCCCCAAGGGAGAGGGGCATCGAGAATCAGAGAGAGGGGAGAATCAGAATCAGAGAGAAAGAGAGAAGGGTGACTGAACTCCTCCCAGCAGTTCATCGCCCCAGCCAAGAACAGACCCTCGCGAGGCTGTTCTTCCTTGTATGGTTCATCATCCTCAGCCCAAGAGGCAATCCACCACACCACACACTGGAGTAGGGTATTACACCACAACGGTGGCCCGAACCAGTATAAACCCTGTGTCATTCATGTTGTTCTTTCCATAGCTTAGATCTTAGCGAGGCGGAGGGGTGCAGGTAGGTAGGAGGTGAAATCTCCGCGCGCACCCCAGTATTCGAACCTCAAGGGTCTGCCGGAACCCGAAATCCGACATTTGGCGCGCCAGGTAGGGTTGCGCCGGAATTCGTCTTCCACCGCCCCGTTCTCCTCCGACCATCGCGCCCATGTCTGACGCTCGTCGGGCCCGCGCCGAGCGCGGGGCCGCTCTCGCTTCCCGCGTCGCCCAGATGGCTCCTGTCGGCGGGCGTCCTCGCCGTTCCCCGTCACCTGCTGTCAACACAGCCACTGGCCCGGCGGGGGACGAGCAGCAAGCATCGTCTCAGCATCCGTCCGTGCGGCAAGACGGCCGCACCGCAACTCCCTCGCTCACCCCAGCTGGTTCTTCGTCCCGCGCGCTCCGCGCACCCATGGAGGCTCGAGCTGCGCTCATCGCGGGAAACGAGCTCCTGCGCTACCATCCCGTCGATGACGTCTACGAAGAATGGCTCGACCGCGTCGCCGAGCTCGTCCGCGCCGCAGGGGGCTCTCCTGCGCCGCCTGTTCCGCTGCATCGCACCCCGCCCCGCGCGGGCGACGAAGCTCCGGCGGCGCCCTGGCCGCCTCCTCCTCAAGAAGGCGCCATGGCTCCAAGGCGCGTGGCCCCTGGGCGGAACCCGCTCCGTCAGGTGCCAGCGCAGCAAGAGCAGAGCTGCCAGGAAGTCCCTCGCCCGCAAGAAGCTGCCCGGACGCTCCCTGCCCCAGCACGTCGCGACCATGCTCCTGCTCCCGCACGTCAAGACCTAGCTGCAGCGCGTGGGGATATGCAAGACCAAGCTCTCCGTCACCCAAGGCCTCCCGTGGCCACAGCAGGCTGTCGTGCCTTCACCGCCGAGCTACGCAGTGTCGCGTGGCCCGACAAGTTCAAGCCAGACCTGCCTCCTCGCTACGACGGCACGGCTGACCCTGCGGAGTTCCTCCAGCTCTACGAGCTGGGCATCGAAGCTGCCACCGGAGACGAGAAGGTCATGGCGAACTGGTTTCCCATGGCGCCCAAGGACGGGGCCCGCACCTGGCTCCTGAACCTGGCTCCAGGCACGATCTCCTCCTGGGAAGAGATGCGCACCCGCTTCATCGCCAACTTCCAAGGTACTTGCGACCGGCCACGCGCCATGAGTGACATGCATCGCATCAAGCAACAACCCAGGGAGACCCTGCAGAAGTACATCCAGTGCTTCAACAATGCACGCCTCAAGATTCCCAGGGTGACTGAAGAGGCCATCATCTCAGCCTTCTCCGACGGCGTGCGCGATGTCAAGATGAAGGAGGAGCTGGCGATGCATGAAGACCTATGCACTTCTTTGGAGCTGTTCAACTTGGCAACCAAGTGCGCCAGGGCTGAGGAAGGGCGTCTCTCCCTCCTCGAGCTGCCTGCCGCGGACCCAGAAGAGAAGAAGCCCAAGGCCAAGTATGTGAAGCGCAAGGGGGCTGCCGTGCTCGCGGCAGAACCAGACACCAAGCGGGGTAGAGATCAGCCCGAGCCTTCCAAGGGCAGCCGGTACTGCGTGTACCACGACCTCCACACCCACAACACCAATGAATGTCAAGAGCTCTGAGCCGTGCGAGAAGGAAGGATCGGCCGTCGCCCCGACCGCGGTGACCGGGGCTACGGGCGAGGAGGAGGAAGGAACGCAGGATGCTGGGAAGACCGTGGCCCACGCCAAGGGTGGCGCGATCAACCTCACGAGGATCGCTGGCAAGACCCACCTCGCGAGGGAGACTGGAGGGGTCGGCCTCGCGAGGATCGCCCGCAAGGCAACGCAGGCCTCCCTCCGCTGCCGCCGCAACCAAGGAGAAATGAGGACCGCCACCAGGACGAGGAGGCTGGGGGCTTCCAGGAGCCATGCGCGATCGCCTACATCCTGGGCGGGGCTCAAGCCCTAGCCTCTCAACGCATCTTCAAGCAGGTCGCCTGCGAAGTGAATGCAGTCCTCCCCAAGCTTGAAGCCACGCGCCCTCTCAGGTGGTCGGCGTGCGCCATCACGTTCAGCTCGGCAGATCAGCTCAAGTGTGCGACTACAGCCGGAGTCCTCCCGATGCTCTGTTCCCCAATCATCAGCAACGTGGTGGTCACCAGGACCCTCATTGATGGCGGGGCAGGGCTCAACGTCCTGTCCGTGGAAACATTCAACAATCTCCAAGTGCCCTACAGCCAACTTCAGCCAACCAAGCCTTTCTCCGGAGTCACCGACGGCTCCACGGGCCCGATTGGACAGGTCCGCCTCCCTGTCACCTTCGGGGCATGCGACAACTACCGCACCGAGCTCATCGACTTCGATGTCGCTCACATTCGCCTGCCGTACAACGCCATCCTTGGGTACCCAGCGCTGGCCAAGTTCATGGCCGTAACTCACCATGGCTACAATGTCCTCAAGATGCCAGGAAGTGGCGGAGTCATCATGGTGCCCTATGAAGAGAAGGACGCGGTGTGTTCCCTGGAATGAGCCTTTCAGGCCGCATCACTGGAAGACCCGGATCACGGAAGCAGGAGGCTTCCCGAGACCGCCCCCAAGAAGAAGAAGACATCATCCGGCCCGGCTCCTTAGGAGGCAGGCCCCTCTGGGCCCGTGCCTGCCCAGGGGGAACCTCCTTCCGTCGCATAGGAAAGCACGCCCGGCGCCCTCCTCAGGCAGGGCTCGGGGGCTCTCCCCTGGAGGGCCACCGACCTGGCTAGGGTCACGAGGGAGGCCCTTGGGCACCACATGGAGGCGTGTTTCGAAGCACGTTTCCCTCAAGAAGGAGTAAGGCAAGGAGAGCCAGACCCTCAGGAGTTCGTCAGCAAGGCCATTCAAGAGCTACAGGAGTCAAGGGTCATGAAAGGCGGCCGCCGTCTACCAGCAGTGGCTCCCCATCCAGGTGAAGATGGTGGGCTGCGCGTCTGCATCGACATACCAGGGCTCAACCGAGTCGCCTCTCTGGAGTGCCTCTGGCCCTCGCGAGTGGGGCGCTGCGGAGGTCCACCCCACAGCTATGTTCGCATGCCTTACGGCTTGCCGAACGCGGCTGCCACGTACCAGCGCCTCATGAGGGGCATCATGGAGGCACAAGAGGCCAGGTGTTCCATAGCCCTGGCGGAGATGGAGATGGTCCGCAGGGAGCCACCAGCGCCTCCGGAGCCTCCTGAGGCCCCTGGGCCTGGGGCTCGTGAGGATCGGCTTCCGCAGCCCACCGAGTCTGCTACACCAACACCCCTTCGTCCTCAACATCATCAGGTGACATCTTTCAAGTTTCACTTCCAGCTGGGAGCGCCCCCCCAGGGCTGCATTATTCCCAGGCCGCGTGGGTCCGTCCCTGCGGCATGTATCCCTTTTATTTCATGTTGTTAGCTTACCTTGTTGGGGGCGCCCCTCGGGCCGCATAATCCCCAAGTCGCTCGGGCCAGACCCAGCGGCATGTATCTCATTTGCAGTTATTTCTGGTTATGCGTCATACCCACCATGCTTGATTATTTGATGCCGGTCCACGGCACCTCTTCTTCTCCATGCCGACCGCTTGCACGTTAAAGGGGGGGGGGTACCTGAGCATCGCGACTCAGGGCTCTTACTGGCTCTCCAGCCCTCACCCTCTGGCCTTGTCCAAGGCATCGTGACCTGGCATACCAGCGACGGCTGAGACCAGCTCGAGGGACGGGACCCGAGGACGTAGAGTTCTGGCATCTAACCAAATTTGCAGGGACACATCACAAGATAAGGCCAGTGCCAGGTGCAACCTGCCTAGAGGTAGGGCCCCGTGAGTCCCGCGCTGGCCCACGGGTGCCCAGATACACCTTGCTAGGCCCTACCGTGCCAGCCACGTGTCAGGGCGGGGCTGTACACGCCCCGGGGGCTCCTCCCGGAGGGGGGGCCCCCTCCCACGTACCAGTGGAAGCACCATGCTCCGTGCTGGCTGACGACACTGCCGAGGAGCGGCTATGCCCGTACACATACGGAAGCGCTATGCTCCGCGCTGGTGATAAACAACTGAGGGTGGCCCCCGAGCCGCATGAACCTCAGGGAGCCCAGAGCTTAGTGTCTAGCCTCATCGCAACGCGTCCCCTCGGGAGTGCCGCGCGAGGGGGCTGGGCACGGGGGCTGCGCCTGGGTCACGCCCAGACGCACGCTGCCTAGCCGCCCCCCGGGGCTTGGTTCGTCGCGCGTCTCTCCCCGAGCGGAGCCAAGGTACGAAGGCCGTTTGAGCGTCAAGGAGGACTCCTGAGCATCGCGATTCAGGAGCCTAACTTGTCATGTAGCCCCTCACTCCTTGGCCCCGTCCTGGTTTCCGGTCGGGACTAACGCTGGGTGAGGTATGCGCACGGCCGGGCTCTGCAGACGTAGAACGGTAGATCCACCCACTTCACACCTCCCTACTTGCTGTTTGTGCGCCAAGGGGGACTCCTGAGCATCGCGACTCAGGAGCCTAACTTGTCACGTAGCCCCTCACTCCTTGGCCCCGTCCTGGTTTCCGATCGGGACTAACGCTGGGTGAGGTACGCGCGGGGCCGGGCTCTGCCGGTGTAGAACATAAGCAAGTAGGAAGGAAAGGCGCAAATTTCGAGGAATTCAAAAGCAAATATTACAGTCCACACTATTATCTCAATGCCAAACGCAAGTTTAAACGCCTCCCCGAGGCATGATACATGTGCAGGAATTAAAGGCAGGACATGAGCCACGATGGAGTCACATGTCGGCGGAGGAGCAGCGCGGAATGGGTTCGCCTTACGGAGCAGTGGGGTCGGCAGCGCTTTGCTTCGGCTTGGTGCTGAAGGCCTGGAACTTCCCCAATAGAGCCTCCGCGCGACCCTTTACGGCCTCGGCAGCGGCAGCGGCACGCTCGCCGCTTACTGGCTCCAGCAGGCTGTCGAGGTCGACGCCGGGATCGCGAAGGTAGATGTGGGTGAGGACCCGCGTCAGTGCTGCAGAACACATGACACGCGCCTCGGCCTCAGCCGTGGGGCCAAGGCCAAGGGCGACATCTTCGAGAGAACGAACCAGGAAGGGAAGCAGCTTGGCGGGGCCGTCCTCGGCGCCAGCCAGCGGGCTCTCTAGGCCGCTGTCGTAAAGCGTCCTCAGCGAGGAGCGAGCCTTCGCCTCCATCTCCGTGAAGGCCACGCGGTCCTCAGCAAGAACTAGGGCCTTGTCGTCCAGCTCAGCCTTCCTCGCCCCCAACTCCTGCTCCAGCACGCCTAGGCTGTCACGGCGCTTCCTGAGCTCGGCCTCCCTCTCCTTGACGGCCGCCTCGCGAGCCTTCACGCCTTCTTCCTGCTCTTGGCGAAGGCGGGCCTCTTTCGCGAGTTGGTCCCGCAGGTCTTGCAGCTCGTACTCCAGCGCCTTGCAGTGGCCACGGGCGTCGACCGCCCCCCCTAGGGCTGCGTCACGAGCAGCCTTCGCCTCAAGAATGACCTTTTTCTCCTCATCACAAGCCGTCGAGGCCTGGACCAGCACCGCCCGAATCGAAGCGTCGAAGCGAACCCATCCTGAAGCCAGCTCCAAGCACCCGGCCATCAAGCGAGGGTCGGCGCCAAGAAGATCCTGTCGTAGTCGGTCCAGCTCAGGAGCAGCATGGTCCAGAACGGCAGAAGGAGTCAGAGAGACAGTAGCCGGTGGAGTAGGAGGAGAAGGCGGCAGCACGGCCACAGTGTCCTGAGGCGGAGTCTACTGCGCCCCAACGGCTGAAGTGGCGGCGGCAGGCAAGGACACCTCGGGAGTCACATGGGCCATGGGGGCTGAGCTCGCCCCAGCCGGCTCAGCCTGGCCTCGCGAGGACGACCGGGCAGGAGAAGCCCGTGCGTCGCGGTCACCCTCCTTCGCGGGCAGAGGCGCTGCCATGGGTGAAACCTCAGGAGCTCCCTTCGGCTTCTTTGCTGCGGGCACCAGCCTATCCAAGAGATGCGGACGTCAAGCCTTAGAAGCAGGACAAGAAATAAAGACAAGGATCAAACGCTTACGGGTCGTCGCCAGTGAGCTCGAGCGGCCTCCAGCCAAATTTGAAGCCTGAAAGCCGGCTGGAAGGGTCAACCTCGGGAAGCTTGGAAGCGGAAGGTGCGTCTGCGGCCTGCCTCGGGGCCGGGGTAGACCCGCGGGAGATCAGCCCGGTCCTGTCCTTCTTCGGGATCGGGGGCAAGCTCCCGCCGTCCTGCTCGCCGTCATCCTCGTCGTCATCCTCGTCGTCATCCTCATCGTCATCGCTTGGAGAGAGGCGGAGAACGCGGGACCTGCGCCAGGAGAGGGGAGCCCTCGACTCTCCGTCAGTCGCCTCGGAGTCAGGCCCTCTTTCCCGCTCCCCTCCTTCCTCCTATTCGCTGGAATCGTCAGAGGGCACGTCCACCGGTTCCTCGGGAGTTTCCATGGGCACGGGCCCATCCCCATTGAAGACGGGCATAGACTCCACTACCTGCTCCCAGTCGTCACGGAGGAATAAGGGCGTAGGAGCGCCCTCCAACCTCGCCACATCGCCCCCGACCAGAGATTGGAGGACCGCAGCCAGATCTCCATCGGCCCAGGCCGCGGGGCTCGGATGGGGCCTCCACATCGGAAGTGAGTACCGCCGAAGCGGAGCCAGCTGGTGCTCCAGGAATTCCCTCAGCAGCAACGCGCCAGTCAGCTTCACCGCCGCCATGTTGGCCGGCCTCAGATCCGCATCCATCTTCTCCAGCACCAGCTTCGCACGGGGGTCCGCGAGCTCAGCTCGACCCCAATCGCTGGAGCTCGTGGGCTGCTCTGTGGGCAAGATCAGCCGAGGATGGATGCGCCCAACATCCACCAAGACCCACTTGCTCCTGAGGCCCTCAATCCTTTTCCCGAGGTTCGAGATGGCAATGGCGCCACCGTACGCGATGAAGCTCGCGCACGCGGAAGCAGGACCACAAGAGGTCCAGGGGTAGAAGTAGTGGCGCAGCAAGGCCACTGAGGGCTGCACCCCTACGTGAGCCTCGCAGTAATAGGCGAAGATTGCCAGGAGAAGGATGGAGTTGGTGTGCAAATGCAGAGCCTGTAGCTTGTAATGGCGGAGGACAGAGAAGAAGAACTCAGAGAAGGGAGGCACCAGGCCGGCGGCAATGGCACTTACGAAGAACGGATAGAAGGTGCTCCCTTGGCCTTTCGGGGTGGCGGAGCCGGCCTTGAGCGCCTTCGCCCCGTTGATGCCCTGCGCCGCTGCCATCTGACGCAACCGGGCAAGGCTCGCCTCCGACACGTTTGGCGAGTCCAGGGCAGACGAGTACCAAGCTCCGGCCGGGGACTGACGAGGTGCCATGGCTTCCTAGGTCACGCGGTCGGAGTAGATCTGGAGATTTTGGAGGAAGGAAGGAGAGGCATAAGAAAGGGGATCTGAGCAGCAACCAGAGAAAGCAAAAAGCGAAGCCTGGGCAGATGCCGCTCCCTTATCAACTCGCGCGGTTGCTGAGGCGCCCACGTCCAGTCAACCGCCACGTGGCGCCCAAGGCCGCAGGCTGTTAGGGCACACGACGCTTCGCTCTTGCCCTTCCACCTCCCTGCACGGCCAAGTCCGAGCGCGCCTTGGGCCCGGGGGCTACTGTCGGTGTTCTGGGAACGGGGGTCCCAGACTTGCCTGCCTGCGGCGTGGCTCAAGGGGGGGCCCAGCATGGCCCATCTTCATTAACACAGACCCAAGACCCTCGCGAGGGGCGAAGCCTCGCGGGGCGGACGACACAGAGCTTCCTCAGGCACGGCCTCATCAGGCTGGCTCGCGAGGAGGCGGAGAGATTAAGGCGGGGTACCTCACGAGGTGCCCGTGACGCAAGCCATGACGACCAAGGGCGCCAGGCGGGTGCCAGCCCGCGCAGTGTCCTCCTTTCCTCTTTGGTGCAAAGGGGGCAAGCGCAGCCGCGGAGTACCGAGGCATCAGACGAAGGTTGCCATTTCGGTGCAACGAGACCAGGACCAGGAAGACTGCAAGACAGAGGTCATCGTGGAGCCCAGGATGGCGTCACCAACGGAGCTTTGTGCAGGCGAAGACTACTTTTGTCAGGGTAGCGAGTACTAGCTGTCCCCCTTCAAATTAGCCCGCCATTGTTGGCTCCCTTCCCGCTCAATATTTGGGAAGAGGACCAGGGCCTCAATAAATAGGACCAGCCACCCACAGGAGAGAGGGGTTCGGAGGGGTTGAGAGGAGAGGTTCAATAGGAGGTTGAATCGGAGAAAGACAATCAGAGAGAGAGAGAGAAGGGTGGCTGAACTCCTCCCAGCAGTTCATCGCCCCAGCCAAGAACAGACCCTCGCGAGGCTGTTCTTCCTTGTATCATTCATCATCATCAGCCCAAGAGGCAATCCACCACACCACAAACTGGAGTAGGGTATTACACCACAACGGTGGCCCGAACCAGTATAAACCCTTTGTCTCTTGTGTTGTTCTTTCCATAGCTTAGATCTTAGCGAGACGGAGGGGTGCAGGTAGGTAGGAAGCGAGATCTCCGCGCGCGCCCCAGTGTTCAAACCTCAAGGGTCTGCCGGAACCCGAAATCCGACAACAGAGAAGAACTCGGAGAAGGGAGGCACCAGGCCAGCAGCAATGGCACTTACAAAGAACGGATAGAAGGTGCTCCCTTGACCCTCAGGGGTGGCGGAGCCGGCCTTGAACACCTTCGCCCCGTCGATGCCCCACGCCGCCGCCATCCGGCGCAACTGGGCAAGGCTCGCCTCCGACACATTCAGCGAGTCCAGGGCAGACGAGTACCAAGCTATGGCCGAGGGCTGACGAGGCGCCATGGCTTCCTAGGTCACGCGTTCAGAGTAGATCTGGAAATTTTGGAGGAAGGAAGGAGAGGCGCAAGAAAGCGGATCTGAGCAGCAACCGGAGAAAGCAAAAAGCAAAGCCTAGGCAGATGCCGCTTCCTTATCAACTCGCACGGTTGCTAAGACACCCATGTCCAATCAACCGCCACGCGGCGCCCAAGGCCGCAGGCTGTTAGGGCCCACGGCGCTTCGCCCTTCTGCCTCCCTGCACGGCCAAGTCCAGGCGCACCTTGGGCCCGGGGGCTACTGTCGGCGTTCTGGGAACGGGGGTCCCCAGACTTGCCTGCCTATGGCCTGCGGCGTGGCTCAAAGGGGGGCCCAGCACGGCCCATCTTCACCAACACAGACACAAGACCCTCGCGGGGGGCCAAGCCTCGCGGGGCGGACGATGCAGAGCTTCCTCAGGCACGGCCTCACTAGGCTGGCTCGCGAGGAGGCAGAGAGATCAAGGCGGGGTACCTCACAAGGTGCCCGTGACGCAAGCCATGACGACCAAAGGCGCCAGGCGGGTGCCAGCCCGCGCAGTGTCCTCCTTTCCTCTTCGGTGCAAAGGGGGCAAGTGCAGCCGCGGAGTACCGATGTGTCAGGCAAAGGTTGCCATTTCGGTGCAACAAGACCAAGACCAGGAGGACTGCAAGATGGAGGTCATCGTGGAGCCCAAGACGGCGTCACCACCAGAGCTTTGTGCAGGCGAAGACTACTTTTGTCAGGATAGCTGGTACTAGCCGTCCCCCTTCAAATTAGCCCGCCATTGTTGGCTCCCTTCCCGCTCGATATTTGGGAAGAGGACCAGGGCCTCTATAAATAGGACTAGCCACCCCCAAGGGAGAGGGGCATCGAGAATCAGAGAGAGGGGAGAATCAGAATCAGAGACAAAGAGAGAAGGGTGACTGAACTCCTCCCAGCAGTTCATCGCCCCAGCCAAGAACAGACCCTCGCGAGGCTGTTCTTCCTTGTATTGTTCATCATCCTCAGCCCAAGAGGCAATCCACCACACCACACACTGGAGTAGGGTATTACACCACAACGGTGGCACGAACCAGTATAAACCCTGTGTCATTCGTGTTATTCCTTCCATAGCTTAGATCTTAGCGAGGCGGAGGGGTGCAGGTAGGTAGGAGGCGAAATCTCTGCGCGCACCCCAGTGTTCGAACCTCAAGGGTCTGCCGGAACCCGAAATCCGACAAGGTTTATCGCCTATTCAGGTTCCATCCGCAAGGACATCCGGCCGGGGTGTCCTCAACGGCCCCAAACAATGTGTACAGGGCCGCGAGACGCCAAACGGGTGCCCAGCATACCCGGCCACAGTGTATCTACCGCATCATAGCCCACCCATAGGGTCAGCGCTACGTACGGCCGCCAACACATAACCTACAAACACCAGAAACTAGTTGCAACTCCTGGACAGAGGGCGAGAGGGGTCAGTAAGTCGACTGGGGTCATATTTCAGGGCCTAATGTGTGGTAGTAGCTAAATCTTAAATCATGCATACAGATCTCAGTTCTTATGGACGGCCTCAATGAAACAAACCACCATGTAGCCCTACATGGCCTCTCATCGATACCTTTACCAAATCATGTTCAACACATCCCTCACATTACTGACATAATCATTTCACTCTAGCACAGCACCCAGATGAACCAGACCTGACACAACTCTAAGCATAGCAGGCATAGCAAGGTAGGAAACACATACATGGCTCAGTCAACTCCTACACATGCTAGTGGGTTTCATCTAATTACTGTGGCAATGACAGGTCATGCAGAGGATAAGGGTTCAACTACCGTAGCACACAGCAGTTTGAAACATTGTTGTCTTAATGCAGTAAATGAGAGTAGAGGCGAGAACATGGGATTGTATCGGTATGATCAATGGGGCTGCTTGCCTGATGGAGTGGTAGTAGGGTACTGCCCTTCAGTTGGATACTCGGAGATATCCTCGGAGGCAGAACCTACCACGAAGGACACACAACACATAATCAACACATGCCAATATGCAACAATATGATGCATGCTATGACATGGCAAAATGATGTGTCCTGCCTAATGCAATGTGAAACAAGTTGAAATGGGTCCATTTGAATCAAAGATTCAAATGAAGGTTAAAGTTCTTATGCATAAAAATTGTATTAGCTTGTTTCACCTAAACAGCAATATTAAAGTGGTTTGTCATGCATGAAACCATTATAGATGGATAGATTTAATTTTTCCGATCATTTTTCATATATAATTTGTTTGATTTGGAGCTATGGTTGATTTTCTATGATTTTTAGAAGTTTTGGCTATTTTCTGGAATTTCCTATATAGAAATAAATCCAGAAAAAGAATAATTGCGTCAGCACTGTGTCACTGTGACGTCAACGAGTCAAAGGCGCCAGGGCCAGTCAAACCTGACTGGTGGGCCCTATTTGTCAGTGACTCAGCCAACTAACATGATTAAGTTAATACTAACTAACTGTCAGTGGGGCCTGGGCCCACATGTCAGTGACCTAAACTAATTATAATTAGTTAGCATTAATCCTAAACTAATTAACAGGCCGGCCCCACCTGTCATAGGATTAGGGGGGAAGTCAACCTAGGCCCACACGTCAGTCCACGTGTCAAAACATGGTCAACTCGCCGGCGGCTTGACACCGGCGACGACAGACGCGGCGGAGGGGCTCGGGTTTTGCCCACAGTCGACCAAATCGACTGCGGTTTGGTCCTACGCGTAGCTGGGGGCAAGCTGCGGTATTTGGTGGTGGAAGTGGAGCTCGGGGAGGCCGGAAACGACGCCGGCGACGACCTTGGCAGTCGCCGAAGTTCGGGCGAGGATAAACCCGAAGCTACGGGGCACGGCGAGGCGCGTGGAGTGGTGCGTTAGGCTCCTGGAAACGTGGTGAGTGTGGAGATGCGCTCGGAATCGAGCTTACGCGCTTGTGGCCATGGCGGCGACATGGCCGGAGGAGCCGAGCTCTCGGGCTCAACGGAGCCCGCAGTTAGAGGGAGAAAACGGCAAGGAAAGAGAGGGGAACGGAGAAGGAGCTCACGGGGAGTGTAGCGGTGGCCTTAGCGAGCTCGAGGAGGCATCAGGGGCGGCGTACGGTCGCCGGCGATCTCAGCGGACCGAGGTGGAAGAAGACGGCGCTAGTGGCGTTGCAGTGCGTCTGAGGCATCGTGGCTCGCCCGTGAGGAAGAGGAAGACGTCGGTGGTGCTTGGGGACACATCGAAGAGACGAGAGAGGGCCGATGTCCACGGTGGACGGGATGGTGGTGACGAGCTCCTCTCGGGAGGGGATGGGGAGAGAGCCAGAGGAGGGAGAGGGGCACGAGAAGAGTGGGGAAAGTGAGAGGGGAACGAGGGAGAGTGCGTGGCAGTCGTAGACGGCGTCCTGGGTGTCGGCAGAAGAAGGAGGTGGCCGGCGTGTGGCTGCGGGCGCCGACCACGTGACTCTCGTCCTCCTGGCGAGAGGAGGGGGATGACTAGCGGTAGCCAGTGGGCTGGGCCGAGCTGGGCCAGGCCAGGGCGACAGGTGAGCTCTAACTCTCTCTCTTTTCTGTTTTGCTTTATTTATTTCCTGCTATGTGTATTGAAATAGAATAAATACTATTTCATTTCCAAAAACTCTGGAAATATTTAGAGGCACATTTGGGAATATTCTCAACTGCCTAAAAATGCTTCCAAGATTATTTGAGCACTTTAAAATATTTATAGCATTTAAAATGCCCAAATTCAAATACTTATGGCTTGTTCAAAAATCCAAAATGGCTCCATAAATTGCAAGACCATTTTTGGCAGAGGTTTTAGTCAAGACCAAAAATGGTGGGCTTTTATGAAGGGCATTTTGGGTTCATTGAAATTCCAATTGTTGGAAATTAGCATTTTCAGGGGGGTGTTGGGGTTGATTAGTCCCCATTTCAAGTTTAAAAGAAATTTAAACATGATGCACATGTTCATCCAATCCTAATGCATGACTAAAAGCAGGGATGTGACAACTCACCCCCACTCAAAAGAATCTCGTCCCGAGATTTAGGATCCTCCGGGAACAAGGTGGGGTACTCGAGTCAAAGGCGATCCTCCCTTTCCCAAGTGGCTTCTTTCTTGGAATGGTGTGACCATTGAACCTTGAGAAACTTGATATTATGGCGTCGAGTGGTACGCTCGGCTTGATCAAGGATACGAACGGGATATTCCCGATATGAGAGGTTATCCTATAGATCAAGTGTTTCATGGTCTACTCCACGGATAGGATCCGCGAAGCAACGCCTGAGTTGAGAAACGTGGATGACATCGTGAACTCTGGAAAGATGCGAAGGTAGTTCCAATTGGTAGGAAACTTCTCCTCGTTTGGCAAGAATGCGAAAGGGTCCAATGTAATGAGGAGCCAATTTGCCTTTGATATGGAAACGATGGGTTCCCTTTAACAGAGTAACCCGAAGGTAAGCCTTCTCGCCGACTTCATAAGTCATGAGCTTATGTTTACGATCATATTGGCTCTTTTGACGAGATTGGGTTGTTTTCAATTTCTCACGAATAACGCGAACCCGCTCTTCTGCTTCCTGAATCATATCCGGGCCAAAGAGTTGTCTTTCCCCGGTTTCTGGCCAGTTAAGAGGCGTTTGACATTTTCGTCCATAGAGAACTTCGAAAGGAGCTTTGCCCAAGCTAGCTTGATAACTATTGTTATAGGCAAACTCCGCGAATGGAAAGCATTTCTCCCAACCCATTCCGAATGAGATGACAGAAGCTCGGAGCATATCTTCCAGAATTTGATTGACTCGCTCTACTTGACCACTTGATTGAGGATGGAAGGCGGTGCTAAAAGAGAGACGAGTTCCCATAGCATTTTGGAAACTTTTCCAAAATCGAGAGGTGAAGAGACTCCCACGGTCTAAGTTAATTTCCAATGGGACACCATGAAGAGACACTATTCAGGAGATGTATAAGTTAGCTAGCTGGCTAGCGGTGATACTCTCACGAACAGGTAGGAAATGGGCTACTTTGGAAAGATGGTCGATCATGATGAAGATGGCATTATTCCCTCTCTTGGTCCTGGGAAACCTAGTGATGAAATCCATACTGATTTTATCACATTTCCACTCAGGAATAGCCAAAGGTTGAAGGGTGCCAGCAGGCCGTTGGTGCTCTGCTTTAACACGACGACAGACGTCGCAACTAGAAATGTATTAAGCAATTTCTCTCTTCATCCTAGTCCACCAAAACCTCTGGCGTAGGTCTTGATACATTTTAATACTACTGGGATGAATGGTGAGAGGGGATTCATGAGCTTCCTTAAGAATCAACTGGCATAGATGTTGTTTCTTGGGAACCACCAAGCGGTTCTCGAAGAAGACAACACCTCGCTCATCCATGGAAAAACATTTAGCAACTCTGCTAGCAATGTTTTCCTTAATTCAGAATATACCCTTATCACGCTTGTGGGCAGCTATGATTTGATCCTTAAGATTAGGCTTTGCCACCAGGGTGGATAGAAATCCTCGAGGAACAATGTGAAGATTAAGCTTACAAAATTCCTCATGGAGAAGTGGTTGACTTTGTTGTAACATCAGGTTGTTACAATAGGACTTATGACTTAGTGCATCAGCCATGACATTGGCTTTGCCCGGGGTGTAAGTTATTCCTAAGTCGTAATCCGAGATCAACTCGACCCAACGTCTTTGCCTGAGATTCAAATCCGGTTGGGTGAAGATATATTTCAAACTTTGGTGATCGGTGAAGATCTCGCAACGATTACCGAGGAGGTAATGTCGCCAAGTTTTGAGTGCATGGACTACAGCTGCAAGCTCTAGATCATGTGTGGGATAGTTTTCCTCATGTGGGTGTAATTGCCGTGAGGCGTAGGCAATTACCTAACGATATTGCATGAGTATGCAACCTAGTCCTTGTCGCGAGGCGTCGCAATAGATAATAAAGTCCTTGGAGAAATCTGGTGGTACCAGTACGGGAGCAGATGTCAGGCGTCTTTTCAGTTCCTGAAAGCTGAACTCGCACTGTGGGGTCCACTTGAACCTTTTATCTTTCTTGAGGAGTTCAGTTAGAGGTTTAGCAACCTTGGAGAAATTCTCGACGAAGCGGCGACAGTAGCTTGCTAAACCAAGGAAGCTCCGAACTTGCTTGACCGTCTTAGGTGGAGTCCAATCAAGGACGGCTTGAACTCACTCGGGATTGACAGCAATACCCTTACCAGAGATTACATGGCCTAGATAGGTCACTTCTGGCAACCAAAATTCACACTTGGAGAATTTGGCATAAAGGCGATGCTCTCAAAGTTTCGTTAATACCAGCCTTAGATGTTCGGCATGTTCCTCTTCATTCTTGGAGTAAATGAGTATGTCATCGAGGTATACTACGACGAATTTATCCAAATACTCCATGAAGACTGAGTTCATTAACCGAGAGAAGGTGGCTGGGGCATTGGTTAAACCGAAGGACATAACGGTGTACTCGTATTGGCCATAACGAGTAACAAAGGCCGTTTTGGGAATGTCCCCGTTTCTGATTTTGATTTGATGGTAGCCCAACCTCAAATCCATCTTGGAAAAGACTGAGGATCCAGCGAGCTGGTTATACAGATCGTTGATGCTGGGAAGCGGATACTTGTTCTTGATGGTGACCAAGTTGACAGGTCGGTAATCTACAACCATCCGATCCGTTCCATCCTTCTTCTTGACGAAGAGGACGGGGCAAGCCCAAGGAGAGGAACTAGGACGGATGAAACCCTTTTTAAAGGACTCATCGAGTTGGTTCTTAAGCTCGGCTAGTTCTAAGGGTGCCATCTTATAGGGTCTTCTAGAAATTGGAACGGTTCCTGGAACATGGTCTATCACGAACTCGACATCCCTGTCAGGTGGAACACCTGGCAGTTCTTCTGGAAAGACATCCGGAAAGTCTCGGACTACCAGAATATCCTCAAGGTCCAGAAGGGGGTTGGCATTTAGGGAGTAAAGCTGGCGCTTGGCCATTCGAGTTAAAACATTGACTGTCTTGCCCGATGGGTGAGTAAGGTGAACGTTTCTAGTGGCACAATCAATCTTAGAATAATGAGCTGACATCCAGTCCATACCCAAGATGATGTTTATGTCCAAGGACTTGAGAGCTATTAAGGATGCAAGGAAGACAAGTCTATCGACAAGAATTTCGTTCCCATGGCTTACTCTAGAAGTTTGCCATCTAGAGCCAGGGGTTTGAATTTCCATGGTAGTGGGCATGTCACAGAATGTTGTGTTATGCAATCGAGCATAGCTCTCAGATATGAATGAATGAGATGCTCCAGTATCGAAAAGAACAGATGCCGAATGGCAATTAACAAGGAGCGTACCAAGGACGACGTTAGGATCCTCATGAGCCTCCTCGGCTGAGACATAGTTGACATGTCCACGTGCAGTGGTGACCGGCTTGGCGTAGAATGTCTTTCCTGCTGGCTTACCATGGCAAACGGACTTTCTAGACTGACTGGGGTTGTTGTTCTGGGGACACTCTCGACTATAGTGACCCGGCTCTCCACACTTGAAACATGTCACAACATTGGGGCATGGAGCAGCATTAGCAGTGGGGCCACCATAGGGCTTGGGCGGTGCAAACTGCTGGTTGGGACGAGGCGCCTCAAAGGATGGCCTCGGAATGAACCTGGGTGGCAGTGCCGTGCTTGGAATCCACACTCGGCGCTTCTGAGATCCAGAGCCGGATGAAGAGCCAAAATCACGAGAGTGCTTGCGTGAAGCGTCATAGTCAGACTGGCCTGTCTCAGCACTGATGGCTTTATTGACCAACTTCTGAAAGGAGGTGCACTCGTGCAGACGAAGATCGCAGCGAAGCTCAGGGCTAAGTCCCTTGCGGAACCTTGCCTGCTTCTTAGCGTCGGTGGATACCTCTTCAGGAGCATATCGTGCCAGATTCCCAAATTCACGACTATATGCATCCACAGCCAGTCTTCCTTGGGTGAAATTGCAGGACTCTTCCCTCTTGCGATCTATGAGACCTTCCGGAATGTGATGCTCATGGAAAGCCTCACTAAATTCAGCCCAAGTAGTGATTTGGCTGACCGGGCGCATAGCTTCAAAGTTTTCCCACCAAAGGCTAGCAGGGCCTTCGAGGTGATAAGCAACATAAGTAACCTTGTCAACTTCGGCTATGTTGGCAGAACGTAGCTTGTAGGTGATGCTGCGAAGCCAGTCATCCGCGTCAAGGGGCTCGACAGGAATGGTTAAACTTTGGTGGGTACAGCTTGATAAAGTCATTGATTGACACCAAGTCATTTCGCTGATGGCGTGCAGTGTTCTGCTCAATCCGCTCCAGCAAGCGGTTAGTCTCACGCTTGTTTCTTTCCGCCTCCAGCATCACTTCGGCTAGAGAAGGCGAGTGAGGCAGATTTCCACCCCTAGCTGCACTGGCTTCCCCCTGCTCCGGGGCAGCAGGGTTGCTGCGGGTGTTGACTATCCTAGGAGAAAACAAGACAACGGTTTAGATAAGGATGGCTCAAACTTGGCAAGGAAGTGCAGAATGTAATGGATAACATGGAATGCTAAGATGTTCATTGCACGACATGGTAATATAGAAACTGCCATATATATACCATTGGTCATACACACCGTACATAGTTTAGTACAAGCCCAGGCTACAGTACAACTATGATGAAAGACGTTACATCTCATCGGATGCATTTCAAGCTCCTATACATTATTTGTATACACCTCCAGAATTGATTACACACTAAGTCATATTCCACAAGTCACGCAGGACAGTGGAGATACAACTATTACAATACTAGTGATACTACTACTAACTCAGACAGCTCCGTAGTAGTCCTCATAGAAGTCACCTCCATAGCCTGGAAGTGGAGCATGATCATCTGGGAACAGACGGTCCTGCGGAGCCTGCGGACCATAGGGACTCGGATGTGGCCTTGGTCCCACAGGTGGTGGCAGATGGGGACCACGAGGAGGGGTGACGCCTCCTACATCGCACCACTCCATACAATCTGGCAATCCAGACTGTACAGGGTACAGATCCCTCAGATCCATGTATCCTGCCTGTACCGCCGGTGCAAACCGAGTCAAAGTGGCACAGTGATCAGCACGAGAGTTGAAAAGCTCCATACACAAGTCCTGATTTTCGCGGTCCTTATCATCGAGCATCTCGGCAGTGGTGCGGAGTAGTGACTCCTCATGTGTGGAGTCAGCATAAACAGCCTGGAGATACCCTTGCGCTCCCGGGAGTGAAGCTGGCATATAACGGAAGTCGGTGTTCCGAAGCAGGCCAGTCCGGACTCGCATGCTGGTCATCATGGAATAGGCAGCATCCTGCACAACCATCTCAACAGTAACCCCGAGTCCATAGGAACAGTGGAGGGGCTCGATAGATCCAGGATAAGAAGGAAATATCCTGACGGTACAAAGGTCTCTGGTTGAAGTCTCTGAACTGCTCCTCGATGGTATATTCCGGATACCATGGATAGCCTAACTCAACCATCACTCGAACCAACATGGCCGTGTGGCTGGGCACATCAAGGCACCGGGTCAGACGAACCACTTGGTTCTGCGAACGGGTGGCCATCTGAAAGCATAGAATAATGCAAAGGCATTAGAATTTTCTAGGGGAAATAGGACAGCATAACGGCTGTAAATGCTTAGAAAAAGATTTGAGACATCCACAATAGTTTGCAATACCACTCAACAACATCATATCAAGGTTCTGATTCAACTGGCAACATACTAAAAGTAGTAGAAACTGTACTGAGGCTTGTAACAACAATCCTATAAGCTACTACGGATTAGTAACACGTGAACCTGATAGAAGAAGAGAGCCTAGTCCTTAACCCACGTTGAATGAGAAGAGAATGACTCAGATCAGAGGGCATAAGGTAAAGGAGTAAAAGAGCCTTACGTTCCCTCCCACAATCAATTCCCCTACATATAACTAAAGCATTTCTAGACTCGACATCGACCAGTTTGGCTCAACGAACCTACAGGCAGTCCGGCTCTAATGCCAACGCTGTTAGGACCCCGATTCCAAGTCACATCGATCTAGCCGGTAACACCTCATATCACATTGCGGCCTCACGCACGGTATTCCCACGGGTGTCGCCTTACCATGGCCCGGGACCATTTGCGCCTTTGGCTCACGTATATGATAGTGTCGCTAGCATCCATATGACAGAGAACCCGGGCCGACATGGCTAGTCGTGAACCCAAAGCGACACAGACCTATGGAGACAGGCATACATGAATCACATCGAGCATGTCGGTCATCAGCGTGTGAATCCGGGCTGTAGCACTGGGCTAATAGGACTCCGGGGAACCCGGGCTGTAGTAGGCTAGACAGGACTCCGGAAGTCACCGCGTGACATTTCCCTAAAGGGACAGACATAGGAACGAAGTGAAACACATGCCGGCCAGTCAAGTGTCCTGAGTAGTAGTGCTGGGCTAGCAGGACTCCGGTGAACCGAGCTGTAGCGGACTACTATGGCTCAAGGAGCACTAGACTACATTTCCCCATAAGAGAGGCTGCCAAGGATAAACAACTAGATTGTCGGATCCCACACATACCAAGCATTTCAATCATACACACAATATGCTCGATATGTGCAAATACAACATGGCATCACAACAAAACTCTACAACTCAAGTACTTTATTTAAAGGCTCCAGAGAGCCATACATAACATGTTCATACAGGTAGGGGTCACATGACCCGACACTCAAGTCATACAAGCATACAAGCACATGCAGAATCTAATAGTCTGAGTACAGACACTAGAAAGCAAGAAGGCCTCTTGAAGCCTGTCTATCTACATAGGGCCCTCCATGGCCAGGATCACCACCTGGGTGGCAAGTCACTCATCGACGTCGAGATCTACATAAAACCCATCGGAGGGGGCGGTGTTGTCGTCTGAAAACAGTAATTAAGCAAACATGAGTACAAAGGTACTCAACAAGTCTTACATCAGAACCTACTATACATGCTCATTCTCAAGAGGGTAGTGGAGTTATTGCAGCAAGCCAGCTTTGACTCTTGGCTAAGCTATCCTACGAGACTCCACTAGTAAAATAGTTTTTGCACACGAGTCCACTAATCACCAACACAATACTCCACCGGGGATCCTCCCTCGTCATCCTATGAGAGGGCCATCCTCGGTACTCACACTTATCTTGAGTCTCTTAGTAGTATCCATTAACTTGTCTATGAACTGTATAGGGAACCAAGTAGTCCTTTACCGCGGACGCGGCTATTCGAATAGTTTTATACCCTGCAGGGGTGTACTTCGTCACACATGTTTCCACCACTTAGCGTCTGCACACGACATGTGCTCGGCAGACTTCAAGCGAAAGCCGACGTGGGTGTAGACCATGACCTGACTAACCGCACAAGTCTCTAGTCCAGGTTTATCGCCTATTCAGGTTCCAGCCGCAAGGAAATCTGGCCGGGGTGTCCTCAACGCCCCCAAACGATGTGTACAGGGTCCCGAGATGCCAAACGGGTGCCCGGCATACCCGGCCACAGTGTATCTACCGCATCATAGCCCACCCCTAGGGTCAGCGCTACGCACGACCGCCAACACATAACCTACAAACACCAGAAACTAGTTGCAACTCCTGGACAGAGGGCGAGAGGGGTCAGTAAGTCGAGCGGGGTCATATTTCAGGGCCCAATGTGTGTTAGTAGCTGAATCTTAAATCACGCATACAGATCTCAGTTCTTATGGATGGCCTCAATGAAATAACCCACCATGTACTCCTACATGGCCTCTCATCGATACCTTTACCAAATCATGTTCAACACATCCCTCACATTACCGACATAATCATTTCACTCTAGCACATCACCCAGATGAACCAGA
Organism: Triticum aestivum; assembly: GCF_018294505.1. Taxonomy (NCBI): domain Eukaryota; kingdom Viridiplantae; phylum Streptophyta; class Magnoliopsida; order Poales; family Poaceae; genus Triticum; species Triticum aestivum. The sequence goes on along the minus strand of NC_057800.1, from coordinate 517,372,577 downwards.
CCTGACACAACTCTAAGCATAGCAGGCATAGCAAGGTAGGAAACACATACATGGCTCAATCAACTCCTACACATGCTAGTGGGTTTCATCTAATTACTGTGGCAATGATAGGTCATGCAGAGGATAAGGGTTCAACTACCGTAGCACACAGCAGTTTGAAACGTTGTTGTCTTAATGCAGTAAATGAGAGCAGAGGCGAGAACATGGGATTGTATCGGTATGATCAATGGGGCTGCTTGCCTGATGGAGTGGTAGTAGGGTACTGCCCTTCAGTTGGATACTCGGAGATATCCTCAGAGGCAGAACCTACCACGAAGGACGCACATCACATAATCAACACATGACAATATGCAACAATATGATGCATGGTATGACATGGCAAAATGATGTGTCCTGCCTAATGCAATGTGAAACAAGTTGAAATGGGTCCATTTGAATCAAAGATTCAAATGAAGGTTAAAGTTCTTATGCATAAAAAGTGTATTAGCTTGTTTCACCTAAACAGCAAGGTTAAAGTGGTTTGTCATGCATGAAACCATTACAGATGGATAGATTGAGTTTTTCTGATCATTTTTCATATATAATTTGTTTGATTTGGAGCTATGGTTGATTTTCTATGATTTTTAGAAGTTTTGGTTATTTTCTGGAATTTCCTATATAGAAATAAATCCAGAAAAAGAATAAATCACTGTGACGTCAGCGAGTCAAAGGCGCCAGGGCCAGTCAAACCTGACTGGTGGGCCCTGTCTGTCAGTGACTCAGCTAACTAACAGGATTAAGTTAATACTAACTAATTGTCAGTGGGGCCTGGGCCCACATGTCAGTGACCTAAACTAATTATAATTAGTTAGCATTCATCCTAAACTAATTAACAGGCCGGCCCCACCTATCATAGGCTCAGGGGGGAAGTCAACCTGGGCCCACACATCAGTCCATGGGTCAAAACATGGTCAACTCGCCGGCGGCTTGACGCCACGACGACAGACGCGGCGGAGGGGCTCGGGTTTTGCCCACAGTCGACCAAATCGACTGCGGTTTGGTCCTACGCGTAGCTGGGGGCAAGCCACGGCGTTTGGTGGTGGACTTGGAGCTCGGGGAGGCTGGAAACAACGCCGGCGACGACGACCTTGGCGGTCGCCAGAGTTCGAGCGAGGATAAACCCGAAGCTACGGGGCACGGTGAGGCGCGGGGAGTGGTGCTTTAGGCTCCTGGAAACATGGTGAGTGTGGTGACGCGCTCGGAATCGAGCTTACGCGCCTGTGGCCACAGCGGCGACATGGCCGGCGGAGCCGAGCTCTCGGGCTCAACGGAGCCCGCGGTTAGAGGGAGAAAATGGCAAGGAAAGAGAGGGGAACGGAGAAGGAGCTCATGGGGAGTGTAGCGGTGGCCTTAGCGAGCTCGAGGAGGCATCAGGGGCGGCGTACGGTCGCCGGCGATCTCGGCGGACCGAGGTGGAAGAAGACGGCGCTAGTGGCATTGCAGTGCATCCGAGGCGTCGTGGCTCTCCCGTGAGGAAGAGGAAGACGTCGGTGGTGCTCGGGGACACGTCAAAGAGACGAGAGAGGGTCGATGGCCGCGGTGGACGGCGATGGTGGCGGTGAGCTCCTCTCGGGAGGGGATGGGGAGAGAGCCAGAGGAGGGAGAGGGGCACGGGAAGAGTGGGGAAAGTGAGAGGGGGATGAGGGAGAGTGCGTGGCACTCGTAGATGGCGTCCTGGGTGTCGGCAGAAGCAGGAGGTGGCTGGCGTGTGGCTGCGGGCTCCTGCCACGCGCCTCTCGTCCTCCTGGCGAGAGGAGGGGGATGACTAGCGGTAGCCAGTGGGCTGGGCCGAGCTGGGCCAGGCCAGGGCGACATGTAAGCTCTAACTCTCTCTCTCTCTCTCTTTTCTGTTTTGCTTTATTTATTTCCTGCTATGTGTATTGAAATAGAATAAATACTATTTCATTTCCAAAAACTCTGGAAATATTCAGAGGCACATTTGGGAATATTCTCAACTGCCTAAAAATGCTTCCAAGATTATTTGAGCACTTTAAAATATTTATAGCATTTAAAATGCCCAAATTCAAATACTTATGGCTTGTTCAAAAATCCAGAATGGCTCCATAAATTGCAAGACCATTTTTGGCAGAGGTTTTAGTCAAGACCAAAAATGGTGGGCTTTTATGAAGGGCATTTTGGGTTCATTGAAATTCCAATTGTTGGAAGTTAGCATTTTCAGGGGGGGTGTTGGGGTTGATTAGGCCCCATTTCAAGTTTAAAAGAAATTTAAACATGATGCACATGTTCATCCAATCCTAATGCATGACTAAAAGCAGGGATGTGACACCACGTCCATAGTCAAGTTCCCATATCTCCTCTATGTAACCATAATATGTTTTCTTTCTCGTCTTGGTTTCTGCATCAAAGCGGATACCATTGTTTTGGTTGGTGCTCTTCTTATCTTGGGCGATCGTGTAAAATGTATTACCATTTATCTCGTATCCTTTGAAAGTCATTATATTCAAAGATGGTAACTGGGACAACGAGTACATGCCATCTTCAATAGAGGCGTCATGCATGGTACGTGTCTCCAACCAGCCGGCGAAACTCCTGGTTTGTTCACATGTAATCCAGTCATCAGACCGCTCCGGGTGTTTGGAGCGTAGAAAATTCTTGTGTTCGTCCATATACGGAGTCACCAAGGAGGAATTTTGTAGAACTGTGTAGTGTGCTTCAGTTAGAGAATGTCCGTCCATACATATTATTTGATCCCCTCCTAGCTTGCATTTTCCATCTAGTCTGCCCTTATGCCACGATTGAGGAACACCAATCGGCTTAAGGTCACGAATAAAGTCAATACAAAACTCAATGACCTCCTCATTTTCATGGCCCTTGGAGATGCTTCCTTCTGGCCTAGCACAGTTATGAACATATTTCTTTAAGACTCCCATGAACCTCTCAAAGGGGAACATATTGTGTAGAAATACAGGACCCAAAACGTTAATCTCTTCGCCTAGGTGAACTAGGACGTGCGTCATGATGTTGAAGAAGGATGGTGCAAACACCAACTCGAAACTGACAAGACATTACACCAAATCATTCTCTAACCTTGAGATGATTTCTGGATCGATTACCTTCTGAGAGATTGCATTGAGGAATGCACATAGCTTCACAATGGCTAATCGAACGTTTTCCAGTAGAAGCCCCCTCAATGCAACCGGAAGCAGTTGCATTATAATCATGTGGCAGTCATGAGACTTTAGGTTCTGGAACTTTTTCTCTGCCATGTTTATTATTCCCTTTATATTCGACGAGAAGCCAAATGGTACCTTAATATTGAGCAGGCATTCAAAAAAGATTTCCTTCTCTTCTTTGGTAAGAGCGTAGCTGGCATGACCCTGATGTATGCTGTCTTTTCCATGCACACGTTTCTGGTCCTCCCGTGCCTCAGGTGTATCTTTTGTCTTCCCATACACGCCCAAGAAGCCAAGCAGGGTCACACAAAGATTCTTCTTCACGTGCATCACGTCGATTGCGGAGCGGACCTCTAGGTCTTTCCAATAGGGCAGGTCCCAAAATATAGATTTCTTCTTCCACATGGGTGCGCGTCCATCAGCGTCATTCGGAACAGGTTGTCCGCCAGGACCCTTTCCAAAGACTACCTTCAAATCCTTGACCATATCATGTACATCAGCACCAGTACGGTGGCGAGGCTTCGTCCGGTGATCCACCTCACCTATGAAATGCTTGCCTTTCTTTCTTACGGCATGCCTGCTCGGAAGAAATCGATGATGTCCCAGGTACACATTCTTCTTACAATTAGCCAAATATATACTGTCGGTATCGTCCAAACAATGCGTGCATGCGTGGTATCCCTTGTTTTTCTGTCCTGAAAGGTTATCGAGAGCAGGCCAATCATTGATGGTTATGAACAACAATGCCTTTAGGTCAAATTCTTCCCCCATGTGCTCATCCCACACAAGTACACCTGTTCCATTCCATAGATGTAAGAGTTCTTCAACTAATGGCCTTAGGTACACATCAACATTGCTGCCGGGTTGCTTAGGGCCTTGGATGAGCACTGGCATCATAATGAACTTCCGCTTCATGCGCAACCAAGGAGGAAGGTTATACAAACATAGAGTCATAGGCTAGGTGCTATGGTTGTTGCTCTGCTCCCCAAAAGGATTAATGCCATCTGCGCTTAGACCAAACCATACGTTCCTTGCATCATCTGCAAACTCCTTCCCGTACTTTCTCTCGATTTTTCTCCACTGCGACCCATCAGCGGGTACTCTCAACTTTCCGTCTTTCTTACGGTCTTCTTTGTGCCATCGCATCACCTTGGCATGCTCTTTGTTTTGGAACAAACGTTTCAACCGTGGTATTATAGGAGCATACCACATCACCTTGGCAGGAATCTTCTTCCTGGGGCGCTCGCCCTCGACATCACCAGGGTCATCGCGGCTGATCTTATAGCGCAATGCACTGCATACCGGGCAAGCGTTCAAATCCTCGTACTCACCACGGTAGAGGATGCAATCATTAGGGCATGCATGTATCTTGTCAGAGTAATGTGCCACAGGTAGGCCAACCCGAGCCCCATAACCTTTCAAGACATCGGGGCAGGGTGCGCCCCTCAAAACCACAGGGCGAAGAGCCGCCTCCTGGGGAGTCTACGGCAAGGCGGTTGACTGCCCACTCACGGCCGAGTCCCAGGGGTGACTTCCAGAGAATCCGGCTTTGGGGAGTCGGCCGGCGACTCCAACAAACCATGACCTCATCGAAGGGGACAGGGCAGGGGCGTGGCTAAAATGAAGCCCACTCCCCACCCCTTACCAAGGGCAGGCATGGCTACAGCACGCCGTACTTGGGAAGATCTCCCTGCGGCGTGACACTGTTGCCCGGCCGGCCCTGACATCAGCACCACTGTACCGGGTCCTGCACCCACGACGGCTTGACTGTACGGCCTGGAGGCAGCGGGGCCCATCAGTCAGCGAGACCTCGGGAGTCGGCGGGAGAACCGCCAGTCGGACCCGTCGGGAGTCGGCCCGGGGGAGTCGGCCGAGCCCTCCCCCGGGGCCCACGCGCCATTAATCAAGAAGAGATGGGGAGTGGCCACAGTGATCGCCCGCCAGGCGGCGGGGCTGTTGCCACGACCCCATGACCAAGCTTGCATCATCAGGAGCACGGCTATAGTAATCAGCAGCCGGCAAGACCCGCCCGCGGCGGACGCGGCCTACCGGCTTCGTACCAGACCAGTCGGCGGGATCCACCAGTCAGCGGTCCCCAGCAGTCGATGGGGAAGTCGGAGGTCGGAGGCACTGATGGCTGGGCCCGTGCCCAGTCGAATTACCATTGTACCCCTGGGGGTAGGCCTATATAAACCCCCCAGGGCACCCATGCAAAGGGTTGGATCCCAGTAGTTCTAAACCACACCAGATAGAAGGAGAGAGCTGGCCTTGCCCTCTCCTACCATCCGGACAGCTCAAGGAGCAACCTTGTAAACACTTGGCCATAGTGATCATGCGGAGACCCCGCAGAGCAGCAGTAGGGGTGTTATCTCCCCGGAGAGCCCTGAAGCTGGGTAAGATTCGCCGGCGTGCATGTCTTCGCCTCATCCCGTTTCCAGGCACCGGCGACATTCTACTCGCCCCCACCATGATAAGCCATCCGTTGGCATATGTCGCACCAAACCCTCAACATTTGGCGCCCAACGTGGGGCCTGGTGCACCGCCGTCCAGAGATCTGTTCTAGACGGGAACCCTTTTCCTTCCTGGCGAGCGCAGCCAGCCAGGCACGCCAGACGAAGTTTGCGTCGACGCGCTGCGTGGCGCTGAGATCGCCTGCGCAGCCAGCTCCTTGGCCGAACTTGTCGGGGAGGTCCGCCTCTCCGACGAACCTGCGTCCGACGCAGGCGCAGGCGGCCCCGAAAACCTCCTCGCGGGCCTCCTCGATCAACTCCACGTTTCCGGCGAGCCTGCCGTAGACTTGGAGTCCGTAGGCTCCACCGACCCGATGTTGGTCGACTCCGACACCGCGTCGGTCGACGTGTTCCCCACCAACGTGGTGGTCTACGACGAACCTCTCCCCCACGCGGAGAGCGACGGAAGCACCGTCACTGAGGTGCTGGTCATCAGTCATGACGAGTTCCCTGGCGGAGGGGCGCCCGACTCACTCGGCGCGGCGCTGCAAGACCTAGCTGCGCCCATTTCGGAAGATGCTGATGCATAGACGTTAGAAGCGCGCCGCCTTCAGCTTGTTGAAGGCGCGAAGAAGCTGGCCAGCATGAGACGCTTGTCAGAAGCTTACCAGCGGGAGATGGATCACGCTGTTGGCGGCTCGCCGGCCCCGGCAGGGCCCAGCCGCCTTGGCGCGGTTCAGCAGCGTGGCATAGCCATCGCCAGCCTGTTTTGGGCTAGCCGCCCCGTGTATGCCACGCCAGCGGAGAACATCCGAGCCGCCCAGGCGGCGGCGGATGAGCTGGACAATTTCGAGGGCGAAGAACGCCGCCTCATGATGGAGCGAGTCCAGCGGCTCCTCAACGCGGCCGCCGCGCAGAACGAGGTCGGCTGCCGCACGGAGGCACCGCAGCGGCCAAACGACGACCCACACCGAGATCAAGGCGCGATGTCTCGGACGCCGACTGGCGGTGCCCAAGGAAGAAAGGACAAGGAGCCGGCTGTCAGCCATAGTCGGACTCGGATTACCATAGAGCACGACTGAGATGGCCGCCCGAGAGCAGTGGAACGATGGGACAACTGTCCGCCTCCCCCTCCCGGCAAGGAGAGGCGAGTCTCCCCGCCGCATGTTGACCATCCGACTCTCGGTGACTGCCTCAGCCGCCGAGAGGGAGTTGGAGAGAATGACGCCGCCACCGGATCGACCGACTTCACTGGTCCCTGGCGCTGGAAGAAGAAGACGAGCTGGGTCCACCTTGTTTCGGGCCCCGCATTCGAGACGAGCCCTTTCCCAGAGGGTTCACGCTCCCAAGAGACACGCCCAAGTATACCGGCTCCGTGAAGCCAGAAGACTGGCTAGTCGACTACTCCACGGCTGTCAGCATAGCAAACGGCAACAAGCGTGTCGCCGTAAAGTACGTTTCGCTCATGCTCCAGGGCACGGCCCGGACATGGCTGAACAGCCTAAAGCCCCGCAGCATCAACAGCTGGGTCGACTTCACCGAAGCATTCGTCCGCAACTTCACCAGCACGTACAAGCGTCCTCCCAAGCCTCGTCAGCTCTCCTTGTGCGTGCAAGGTCCTGACGAGTCGACTTGCGACTACCTCACGCGTTGGGTTGAGCTCCGGAACTCCTGCGAGGGCGTGCACGAGGTGCAGGCCATCGAGTACTTCACAGCCGGGTGCCGAGAAGGCACCCTCCTCAAGCACAAGCTCCTCTGCGACGAGCCAAAAACCCTCGACGAGCTGCTGATCATAGCGGACAAGTATACTACGGCCGACTCCTCCATGAAGACGGAAATTCAAATCAGCACGACTGGCAAAGTAGCTCCTCAGGCTCCAAGAACTCCGGCAGCAGACGTCGGCCGGCGACAACAGCAGGGCGACAACAAGCGCAAGGCCCCGCAGCCGGCTTCCAGCAGCCGGCAGGTCACGACCGTTAAGGCCCAGCAGCCAGAAGAGCAGCCTCCGCCCAAGCGACCTTGGATGGACCTTGGATGGACCTTGCAAGTTCCACAGCAGCGCGAAGCCGTCGAATCACACCACCCGAAAGTGCCACTGGCTCACCAGGATCGCCAAGGGAGACGGCCTCCTGCCACCCCCGCCTGCTGGGTAGCCGCCTCCGCCTTCGCCCCAGCAGCCGGCAGTCAGGCCAGTCGGTGCAGTACAAGACGAATACCCTGAAGAGCACGGAGCCTACGTGGTGTTCACCAGTGTGGCTGATGATCGACGCAGCAGTCGGCTGCAGCGACAAGAGGTGAACGCAGTAGCCTCAGAGACGCCAGAGTTCATGCATTAGTCTGAGAAGCCCATCAGCTGGAGCAGGGCTGACCACCCAGAAGTGATGCCGAGTCCGGTCTCCTACGCCTTGGTCCTGGACGCCACCTTTGCCATGGACAAACGGACCGTGCGTTTCTCACGAGTTCTGATAGATGGGGGCAGCAGCATCAATATCAAGTACAAGGACACCATGGAGAAGTTAGGAATCAAGCAGAGACAGCTTCAGAACAGCCGGACTGTGTTCCACGGCATTGTTCCTGGGCTTTCCTGCTCACCAATCAGCAAGATCCTGATTGACGTCCTCTTTGGGGACAAAGATCACTTCCGAAGAGAGTCTGTTTGGTTTGAGGTAGTGGACCTTGAGAGCCCATACCATGCGCTACTTGGCCGGCCCGCCTTGGCCAAGTTCATGGCGGTCCCCCACTACGCCTACCTCAAGATGAAGATGCCCAGTTCCAAGGGAATTCTGACTGTGGCCGGCGACTACCGAAAGTCGTCTGCTTGTGCGGCCGAGAGCAGTCGGTTGGCCGAGTCCCTGGTGATTGCAGCCGAGAAGCGACTCCTTGAGCGAGTTGTGGCGATGGCCGGCAAGCAGCCGGAGATATTGCCCGACCCGAAGGAGTCGGAAGCCGAAGGTTCGTTCAAGCCGGCCAAAGAGACAAAGAAGATACCCTTGGATCCGGAGCGCCCAGAGAGGTACGCCGTCGTAGGTGCGAACCTCGACAGCAAATAGGAAGGCAAGCTCATCGATTTCCTCCGTGAGAATCGGGACATCTTCGCATGGCCTCCCAAGGACATGCCAGGTGTACTGACGGATTTCGCCGAGCACAAGTTACACGTCCGATCTGATGCAAAGCCGGTCAGGCAGCCCCTGCGCCGCTTATCAGAAGAGAAGAGAAGAGTTGTCAGAGAAGAGATAGCCCGACTCCTAGTAGCCGGCTTCATTATGGAAGTTTTCTTCCCGGAGTGGCTGGCAAATCCGGTCCTGGTGCTAAAGAAGAACCAGCAATGGCGAATGTGTATTGACTACACGAGCCTCAACAAGGCCTGCCCCAAGGACCCATTTGCTCTACCAAGAATTGACCAGGTGATAGACTCCACAGCCGGATGCGAGTTGTTGAGATTCTTGGATGCATACTCAGTATATCACCAGATCAAGCTGAATCCGGCTGACAGATTGAAGACCGCCTTCATCACGCCATTTGGAGCATTGTGCTACCTCACCATGACGTTCGGCTTAAGGAATGCCGGCGCCACCTTTCAGCATTGCATGCAGAAGTGCCTCCTCAAACAGCTCAGCAGGAACACCCACGTTTACGTGGACGACATGGTGGTGAAGACGGAAAAGCGAGGAACACTGCTGGAAGACCTCAAGGAGACCTTTGAGAACCTGCGCCGGTTCCAGATCAAGCTCAACCCCGAGAAGTGTGTCTTCGGAGTACCAGCCGGCCAGCTGCTAGGTTTCCTGGTCTCTGAACACGGCATAGAATGCAACCCAGTAAAAATCAAGGCCCTCGAGAGAATGGAGGTACCCAGCCGACTGCTGGATGTGCAGAAGTTCACCGGCTACTTGGCGTCCATCAGCCGATTCATCAGTCGGCTGGGCGAGAAAGCTCTCCCCTTATACCAACTCATGAAGAAGACCACTTTTTTTGAGTGGAACCATAAGGCGGACGAAGCTTTCCACCAGTTGAAGAAGATGCTGACTACCCCACTCGTCCTGGCGGCTCCGACTCCCGAGGAACCTATGCTCCTGTACATCGCCGCCACCAGCCGAGTAGTCAGCACAGTCATTGTAGTAGAGCGCAAGGAGGAAAGCAAGGCGCTACCTGTCCAGAGACCAGTATATTACTTGAGAGAGGTACTGTCGACCTCCAAGCAGAACTACCCCCACTACCAGAAGATGTGCTATGGCGTGCACTTTGCTGCCAAGAAATTGAAGCCTTACTTTCAAGAGCATCTAATCACAGTGGTCTGCACGGCTCCACTTGCCGAGATCATCGGTAGCAGAGATGCCTCTGGTCGAGTGGCCAAGTGGGCCATAGAGCTGACTCCTTACACCATCTACTACCAGCCCCGCACCGCTATCAAATCACAAGCACTGGCCGACTTCCTCGTCGACTGGGCCGAGACCCAGTACCTGCCTCCAGCGCCTGACTCCACCCATTGGCGGATGCACTTCGACAACTCCAAGATGCGCACTGGCTTGGGAGCCGGCATCGTCCTCACCTCTCCCAAAGGCGACAAGCTCAAATATGCACTGCAAATCCATTTTGCCGCCTCCAACAACGTGGCCGAGTATGAGGCACTCATTCACGGGCTCCGGCTTGCCAAAGAACTTGGCATTAGCCGAATCTTGTGTTATGGCGACTCGGACTTAGTGGTCCAGCAGTCATCTGGCGACTGGGATGTGAAAGACGCAAACATGGCGAACTACGGTTTCCTCGCGCAGCAACTCAGCGGGTATTTCGAAGGGTGCGAGTTCCTCCATGTGCCAAGAAACGACAACGACCAAGCAGACGCCTTGGCACGAATCGGCTCTACCCGCCAAGCAATACCATCTGGCGTCGCCCTTCAACGCCTCCTCAAGCCGTCTGTCAAGCCTTCACCAGAATCAGACTCCATTTTTGTGCCGGCTCCTCCCGAAGACGGCGGATCTGACTCCAGAGCTCCGGCAGTCGGAACGGGGACTTCGGCGGGCGACTCCAAAGCTGCCACAGTCGAGCCTGGCCCGGGGACTGTGGTGACGGACTCGAAGATTCCAGAACTCGGCCCAAGGACCGCGCCAATCGGCCTGGGGACTTCATCAGCCCAGCAAGCGGCTGTTGACTCCAGCCCGCCGCCTCCCAGCCCAGCCGCCCTCGTCCAAGTCACAGTTCTAGTAGTCGAAGAAATAGCAGCACCCTCATGGGCCGAGCCCATCCTCAAATTCCTGGTGAACAAAGAGCTACCAACTGATGAGACCTCAGCTCGGCAAGTACAACGTCGGGTGGCAGCCTATACCATAATCAACAGAGAGCTGGTCAGGCGCAACGTCACTGGTGTCTACCAGCGCTGCGTAGAGCCAGAGCAAGGCCGGGCGATCCTCAAAGACATCCATCAAGGCGAACGCGGCCACCATGCGGCTTCAAGAGCACTCGTCGCCAAAGCTTTTCAGCATGGTTTCTTTTGGCCGACTACCTTGGAAGAGGCCAAGGAGTTGGTCCAAAAATGCAAAGGGTGCCAGAAGTTCAGCTCCAAGCCGCACCAGCCGGCTTCCGCGCTCAAGACCATCCCCATTGCTTGGCCTTTCGCAGTTTGGGGTCTAGACATGGTGGGACCATTCAAGATAGCACGAGGTGGTCGAACTCACCTACTTGTCGTAGTGGACAAGTTTACCAAGTGGGTGGAAGTGAAGCCAATTAAGAAACTGAACGGTCCGACTGCCGTGACCTTCATCACTAATATCACAATTCAGTACGGCATACCACACAGCATCATCACCGACAACGACACAAATTTTGCCAAAGGCGCCTTGGCCCGTTTCTGCACAACCCAGGGCATCCGACTGGACCTAGCGTCCGTTGCCCACCCGCAGTCAAACGGCCAAGTGGAGCGAGCAAACGGCCTCATCCTGTCCGGCATTAAGCCTCAGTTGATCGAGCCTCTGGAGCGCTCGGTTGGCTGCTGGCTCGACGAGATGCCAGCCGTCCTCTGGAGTCTGCGCATGACTCCAAACAAGTTAACCGGCTTCACGCCCTTCTTCCTCGTCTACGGTGCCGAAGCCGTCATCCCAACGAACAAAGAGTTCGACTCCCCACGAGTCACCATGTACACCGAGGAGGAAGCAGAAGAAGCACGACAAGACGACGTCGATCTGGTGGAAGAGGGCCGGCTGTTGGCACTCAACCGGTCCAGCATCTACCAGCAGAGCCTGCGCCGATACCACAACAGGAAGGTCAGGCCAAGATCTTTCCAAGAAGGCGACCTTGTGCTCTGGCTGATCCAGCGAACAGCCGGCCAGCACAAGCTGTCGCCGCCTTGGGAAGGCCCTTTCATCATTAGCAAAGTACTAGGCAACGATTCCTACTACCTGATCGACGCTCAGAAGCCCCGAGCACGCAAGAGGGACGACTCCGGCAAGGAGACAGAGCGGCCATGGAATGCAAATCTTCTCCGAAGATTTTACAGTTGATGCAGTATGTACCACGCTACCTTTTGTATTAAAGTACCAAGACTTCGGGCCCCCCGAGACGAGCTCGGGGACTGCCCTCTTTTGTCTGTATGATAAAAATTATGCCTACAAGTATGTTACTCTTTCTCATGCCGCTTGGCACCGGGCTCGACAAGTCGGCCCGGGGACTTGCCGCCTTGCACTATGAAATGCTTCCTGCAGCCGGACAAGTAGTGTGTAACACCTAAGCTGTCTTCTGTCAGAAGCCGCAGCTCGCAGAGTGACTGTACGGTGGGCAGAGGTAAGGTAGAATGGGTGCTCGCATGAAAAATGGCTAAGGACTCAAAGGTAAAACATAGCTCAAGACGGCTTCCAGCCTTTCTCACAAACCGACTCTCGGACAGTCGGATTGTCGTTTTCTATCCAACTTGCTCAAACAATCTTGAAATCGGCTAAGTACTTGCTTTCCCAAAGTAGCCTAGCACTTGATCCAGCAACAGTCCACAGAGCGGCTGTCCGATTGGCAAGACAGGCAACTAAGAGAAAGCGGCAAAGGAAAACAGCCAAAAGAACAATGAGCAAGAAAAGATATATATATATATATATATATATATATATATATAACATAGGCCCTTGGCCGAATTGTAGAGTAGAGGTTCAAAATACACCCCGCCGGTGGAATTGTGCGAATTAACAAGTTCTTCAAAAGACTACTGAAGCAGATAAAACAAAAGACACAACGGCAGCTTAGGAGGCGGCAGACGGATTCGGGGGGTCAGAGGAGGCGCCAGCATCAGGCGTCGGGGCGGTCGGCGGCTAGTCTCCGCTTGATCGCCTCCGGCAGCAGTCGGGTCGGTCGCACGTGGCTTGTTGCTGGAGGCACGGTCGGGCTGAGGCTGGCCGTCTGCTCCGTCTTCTGGTGCCTCTGCCTCGCCCTCATCATCCGCCTCGTCCTCCTCCTCGTCCCTGGAGCCAATCACCTCCGCCGAGTCTTCGCCGTAGTCTGGGTTCATCCCAAACCACTCCGGCGGTACCTCCTCGCCATCTTCAGACCGCTCGGGGACGAAGATGCTCGTGTCGGTGTACTCGGCGATCGCCGCAACACGCTTGACGAGGGCGTCTTCCGCAGCCGCCAGCTCCGGCTGGGCCTCCGACCGAAGCATGGCCAACCGGTCTAGATCCAGCCTCGGGTACCACGCCTTGACGAACTCCAAGGCCCGGCGCGCTCCAGCCTGGGCCGAAGAGCCCTTCCAGGCCTCGAGGCGACCAGCCGCGACCTCCAACCAGTTGGCCGTCAGGCTGGGGGTGCGCGGAGCCTGCATATCCGGCCAAAGGGAGGAAATCGCCTGGGCACCGACGCGCTGAAGCCCGCGCAGCATCCAGTGAGCCGGCCGAAGGCGAGCCTCGATGCTCAAGATGTGCTCATCAAGAGTTCGGGGGGCATCGGCGGCGATCTCCGCGCCCTCCGCCCTCCGACTTTCGTGATCGGCCTCGATGGCTTGGATAGCGGCCTGTGACTGCCCAGGGAAGAAGTCTGCAAAAGACACGAAGAAACGAAGAAGCAAGACAAAAACCAGGAGTCGGCACGATCTAAGTCGGCAGCTCGAAGAAAGAAAATAAAGAGATTCACCATCAATGATGTCTTCAATCTCGTGGAAGTTGGAGGATAGCAGTGCCTCCTTGTCAGACCAGGAGGAGCACTCGCTCGCGAACTCGGCCAAGAGGCGGTTTCCGTCTCCTCCGCCTCCCTCTGCGACTTCGCAAGCAGCTCCTTCTGCTCCGCCAATTGAGTGGCCAGCAGATCGCGCTCTGTGGTGAGCCTGCTGCACTCCTTCCCTTTGGCGAGTAGGGCGGAGTTGGCTTTGCTCAGCTGCTATTGAAGAGCAGCGTTGGCTCCTGAAGGAAAGGAAGAAAGACAACAGTCATCAATAAAGTAGGTCGCCGGGGAGATCCGGCCCGACTGCTCAGCAGTCGGCCCGAAATCTCGGGGACTACAGCCCGCGGGTGCGCTAGCGCGCCCCTGCAGAGAAGAAAAAAGAGGGAAGGACTTACTCCGGCCCTCCGCCAAGTCAGCGGTCCGCTTGCCCAGCTCTTCAACATTTCGGTTGAAGGCAGTGACACGGAGGTTGTGGTAATCCTACAACAAGCATTTCAGACAAAGTTAGTGCCCAGAAGTTCATCAATTGGAGTTCCGGCCCGCCTGCTCAGCAGCCGGCTCGAAACTTGGGGACTACACCCAGTGGGTGCGCTGGCGCGCCCCCACAGAGAGGAATAAGAAAAACAAAGCCCAAAGAAAAAACATACCCGGATGGCTGCCCGCGACGCTAGGAACGCCTTGGTGCAACTCTGGAGGGCATCGCCCTCAGCACGGAGCTTCGCCTGGACGTCCAGGAGCGCCTGGTTCAGCGGCCCTGTGCCTCCTCCTCGCACCCACCCAACAGGTGCGGCGCTCGTCGCTTCGGCATCTGGAGCCGCCGAGCTGGCGGTGCCGGCTTCCAGGGGGCGCGGTGCCGAAGTCGCCTTCTCCAGACGACGGCGCGCTGGCGAGCCAACCTGGAGGAGTAGCCTCACCACGGCCTCGTCTTCGGTCAGCGACACCGGAGGGTCCGCTGGCTGCTTGCCTTGCACGCCTTCAGACGGCGGCGGAGGCGGCGGCAGAATGTTCGCGCCCGTAGTAGAGGGCTCACCGCCTTCCCCCTCCTCGACAAGGTTCTCCCCGCCGGCTTCTCCAGTCTGCCCCGTGAACTCCGGGGGCGGCGGCGCAGAGTTCAGCGGGGTAACAAGCAAGGCCGACTGGTGGCGTGCGGCTTCCTCAGCCTGCTGCTTCGCCGCGGCGGCGGCTTCGGCCTCCGCTAGTTTTTTCTTAGCGGAGGCCTCCGCCCTGTCGGCGTCCGCCTTCTCCAGGCGGAGGGCTTCTTCTTCATTGCGCTTCTCATGCGCATTCCGCTCCGTCGCCTCCCGGAGGTTGGCAGCGGGGTCTATCCGCCGAGTGGTGGCGGGCGTCTCCGCTGACCCCATGACGGAGGCGGCGGCGACCCGCTCAAGAGAGAGGGGAGCCCTAAAGAAAGAGGGGCGAGCAGAGACTCAGACAAAACACGAAGAAAGAATAAACTTTGAAGACAGAATACTTACGCAGAGACCAACAGCGGCTTCTTCACTTCCTTACGGAAGCGGATGGCCTTCGCGGCTGCCTCGTCCCGCCGAGTCGCCACAGCCGAGCCCTTGGGATTCTTCGGCCGGCTACTAAACAAAGTCGGCACAGCCCGACACTTCTTCCCGCCGCCTGGAGCGCCCGACGCGGAAGAAGAGCCCGCGCCCGGCTGGCTGGCTCCTGGCCGATGGCGAGGGGCGACTCCTCCCTTGGCGTCATCTTCAGGCCAGTCGGCGAAGGTAGCCGAGGGCCTGAAGTCGCATGTTGTCCCTCCTCCTCCCTCGGCGTCATCTTCCAGAGCCGCCGCCCCTAGATCGGGGTCGTCGACGTTGCTCTCCGCCCGGTCGGCGACGAACTCACGGGCCGGCCCCGAGGTGCCGGCTGGTGGGTGAAGAAGGGGATTCTAACCAAAGCCGACTGATCAGAACAAAACTCGGCAAGAAGAAGACAATCCAAAGAAAGAAAAGAAAGGCGACTCACCACGAGCGGGGGGTTGGCGCGGGAGTATGGCTCCTTGCCGAAACGCCAGTCCTCCGGGAGCCTGCTGTCCGAGAGGTAGTTCACCATAAGGGCCACCTCTTTGTGAGGCATGTCCTTGGTGCACATCCGACTCGGGTCGCGGCCCTCGCTCATCTGGCATATCAGGTGAGGGCGGCCTTGGAGTGGGAGAACTCGGCGCGAGACGAAGGCGGCCAGCAGGTCCGGACCAGTCAGACCCTCCGACTGCGTCAGCACTCGGAGTCGCGTGATGGCGCCGGCTCCCACAGGCGTCAGTGACCTGGCCCGGTACGACCAGTTGGGCAGTCTGCCAGCCGGCGGGCCGGCTTCGAAAGTCGGCAGATTGACCCAGTCGCCCCTCGTAGCGACGTTCCTGACGTAGAAGTAGGACCTCTGCCACATCTTCACCGACTTCAACAACGAGATGGAGGGGAAGTGGTTGTCTGCTCCTGTCCTTCGCACGGCGATGAAGGCGCCGCACTGAGCCGGCACGCCCGCGGCCTGGGTGCTGAGCTTGGAGAAGAAGAACTCCCCCCAGAGCTCGAGGGTGGGGAGGACTCCGAGGAAGCCTTCGCACAGAGCCACGAAGGCCGATAGTAGCACCACTGTGTTGGGGGTGAGGTGGTGCAGCTGGAGGCCGTAGAACTCCATGAACGACCGGAAAAAGCTGCTCGCCGGCAGCCCCAGCCCGCGCAGGTAGTGCAAGCTGAAGATGACCCGCTCACCCTCCTGCGGGGCGGGGGAAATCTCCCCCGCCGGCGCAAGGCGCACCTACACATGATCTTCGTCGAGAAGCCGACGGGTCCGGCGGAGCAACTCGATATGGTCTTCGTGGACTTCAGAGCCGTCCCAGGTGCCGAAGCGCACTGGAGGAGGCGCGGCAGGGGAGGAAGAACTCATCGCGAAGCTGTCACTGCAGCGTTCACCGGAGCCTGGGCGTGCGGTGGAGCGAAGAAGAGGAGAGGAAGCAGGAGAGTGAGGAGCTGCGCGAAGGAAGAAAGCAAGGGGTAGTGGGAAGGAGGGGCGCGCGTGCCCCCCTCTTCCCCCTACTTATAGCCCCGTGGGCTGCGACGCCGAGGGGGCAGACGTGGGGATTTACTGCGCTTGCAACCCCACGACCCCCACGATCCACGTAAAGTTACTGCACGCAGTAATTTCACGGGAATCCCAACCGTCCACCGGGGCCGCAGCGGATCCGCTCGGGCGCCGAGGCGCGGTAGTGGCGGGCCCTGCCTACGGGCCCGTCCCGTCACGCGCGTGGGCTGGCAGGACGGCCTGGCCACGTGCCCTCGCGCGATAGGCCAAAAACGGGCGGCGGCCTGGAAGCTTAGCTAGCACGCCACTTGAAATCCCGCCGCGACGTTCGAACTACTGAGCAAGTCGGAATTGAGTGAGTCCGAGTTGGGCGAGTCCGACTCCTTCTAGTCAGCCTGGCAGAAGTCAATCAAGACCATGTGTTGAGCACCCGAAAAGAGAAACTGCTTAGGCTTCTCGGCTGATCGTCCGCGGCGCCTCCCCAGCTTCGGGGACTACTGTCAGAGTAATGGGCCACGGGTAGGCCAATCCGAGCCCCATAACCTTTCAAGACATCGGGGCAGGCTGCGCCCCTCAAAACCACATGGCGAAGAGCCGCCTCCTAGGGAGTCTACAGCAAGGCGGCCGACTGCCCGCTCACAGCCGAGTCCCAGGGGCGACTTCCAGAGAATCCGGCTTTGGGGAGTCGGCCGACGACTCCAACAAACCATGACCTCATCGAAGGGGACGGGGCAGGGGCGTGGCTACAATGAAGCCCACTCCCCGCCCCTTACCAAGGGCAGGCATGGCTACAGCACGCCGTACTTGGGAAGATCTCCCTGCGGCGTGACACTGTTCCCCGGCCGGCCCTGACATCAGCACCACTGTACCGGGTCCTGCACCCACGACGGCTTGTCTGTACGGCCTGGAGGCAGCGGGGCCCACCAGTCAGCAAGACCTCGGGAGTCGGCGGGAGAACCGCCAGTCGGACCCGTCGGGAGTCGGCCCGGGGGAGTCGCCCGAGCCCTCCCCGGGGCCCACGTGCCATTAATCAAGAAGAGATGGGGAGTGGCCACAGTGATCGCCCACCAGGCGGCGGGGCTGTTGCCACAACCCCATGACCAAGCTTGCGTCATCAGGAGCATGGCTACAGTAATCAGCAGCCGGCAAGACCCGCCCGCGGCGGACGCGGCTTGTCGGCTCCGTACCAGACCAGTCGGCGGGCCCCAGCAGTCGGCAGAGAAGTCGGAGGTCGGAGGCACTAACGGCTAGGGCCATGCCCAGTCGAATTACCATTGTACCCCTGGGGGGTAGGCCTATATAAACCCCCCAGGGCACCCATGCAAAGGGTTGGATCCCAGTAGTTCTAAACTACACCAGATAGAAGGAGAGAGCTGGCCTTGCCCTCTCCTACTACCCGAACAGCTCAAGGAGCAACCTTGTAAACACTTGGCCATAGTGATCATGCGGAGACCCCACAGAGCAGCAGTAGGGGTGTTATCTCCCCAGAGAGCCCTGAAGCTGGGTAAGATTCGCCGGCGTGCATGTCTTCGCCTCATCCCGTTTCCAGGCACTGGCGACGTTCTACTCGCCGCCACCATGATAAGCCATCTGTTGGCATATGTCGCACCAAACCCCCGACATATCTTCTACACCTCTAACCCTAGAGGGAAGACTGCCTTCTTTGCTTCGTACGTACTCTCGGGCAATTCGTTGTCCTTTGGAAGCATATTCTTTATCATTACCAGCAACTTTCCAAATCCCTTGTCAGATACACCATTCTCTGCCTTCCGTTGCAGCAATTCCAGTGTGGTGCCCAGCTTTTTCTTGTCACCTACACAATTCGGGTACAACAATTTTTTGTGATCCTCTAGCATGCGCTGCAACTTCTTCTTCTCCAAATCACTTGCACAGTTTCTCTTTGCATCGGCAATGGCCCGACCTAGATCATCAATGGGCTCATTCGATGCCTCTTCTTCAGCTTCTTCCCGCATTGCCGGCTCAGCTTCTTCCCGCATTACCGGCTAAGCTTCTTCCCTCATTGTTGTATCATCCTATTCAGGGAACCCATGGCTAGGATAGCTGCCGTCGTCCTCTTCTTCTTCATTGTCTTCCATCATAACCCCTCTTTCTCCGTGCTTGGTCCAAACATTATAGTGGGGCATGAAACCAGACTCAAACAGGTGGACGTGAATGGTTCTTGATGTAGAGTAATTGTGACCATTCTTACAGCCAGCACATGGACAAGGCATAAAACCATCTGCCCGCTTGTTTGCCTCAGCCGCAAGCAGAAAAGTATGCACGCCTTTAATGAACTCGGGAGTGCATCGGTCATCGTACATCCATTGCCGGCTCATCTTCAATAAACAACACCGAAAACACCAAATTCATACAATACATAAAGTTCATACAACACTTAAATGCAACAAACAAATAACTCTCTAGCTAAAGAATTTAAATGCAACAACAAATGCGATCAAGATCACAACTAAGGTAACAATTGATCCAACAGCATAATGATACCAAGCCTCACTATGAATGGCATATTTTCTAATCTTTCTAATCTTCAAGCGCATTTTCTCCATCTTAATCTTGTGATCATCGACGACATCGACAACATGCAACTCCAATTCCATCTTCTCCCCCTCAATTCTTTTCAATTTTTCTTTCAAATCCTCGTTTTCTCTTTCAACTAAATTTAACCTCTCGACAATAGGGTCGGTTGGAATTTCCGATTCAACTACCTCCTACATACAAATATCTATGTCAGCTTGATGGGCATAATTTGTCATAAACACGAAATGCAACAAATAGTTTTGAAAGAGAATATACCACATCTGAACCATAACAAGGACGAGGGCCGACGGGGACGGATATCAAAACCATGGCACTATGTATAACAAACAACGTACGGGTAAGATAATTATATGAGTAACTATATATCCAAATCACACAAACATCAATTTTTTATATAAAATTTCATGAACAAGAGGCTCACCACAAGGTGGTGCCGGCGACGGGACGGTGCGGGCGATCGACAGTGGTTACGATGGAGATTTAGAAGGCACTAAGTAAACCACACCTATATATGCAAACTAAGTGTTATTTTGACCTCAATTTGCATATAAATCAAATACTACGACATATAATTCCTCCCAAATTACTAAAACGCACAATTAATCACTATATAAACCAATGCAAGAGCTAATCTAGCAATGAGAGATGAAAGGACAAAGTTGCTAACCTTTGTGATCATTTGAATGGATGGGGGCCTGCAAATCTTAACAAATTTGGGGAAAATTTTGTGATGAACTCGAGAGGAAGAAGGGAAGAACAGAGGAGAGGGAGAGGGGAAAGGGGGAAGAACAGAGTGCTGATGGACGAAGGGTTTATATAGGACGACCTTTAGTACCGGTTCATGGCACGAACCGGTACTAAAGGTGCTGGAGGGGCCCCACTCTGACAACATCCTACCACCACTCTCATTAGTACCGGTTCGTGGCACAAACCGGTGCTAAAGGTTCGCCACGAACCGGTACTAAAGATCTCCTCCCGCCTAGCCGTTGGAACCGGCACTAATGGACACATTAGTGCCAGTTCTGTTACAAACTAGGACTAATTTGTCTCACATTTGACCCTTTTTCTACTAGTGTACGTTGGTACCTGGACGATCCCTGCAAGACACGAAAGATCAGTTTGTCCATGCATGTGACCAGACTCCAGCAGACACGCCTGGATTGGCTATCATCTACATATCGTGCAGGTTGTGTTGTACATGGGTGTAGTTCTGGTGAGAAATATAGAAAAAGGTTTCTTGTCATCTCGCAAAATTAGGTGTCATGTGCTTCGGATCACTGCGAGGGTTAAACAGCGACAACTAAGTTGGGCAAGTCATTGGGGGCACATGCACGTAGACTACTCGCCTGCCATCTAGGTCAAGCCGGCTATGTTAATTAGGACATCTATCGACGGACCCCTTTTCTATGAGTTTATCTTTAATTTGAGCTTTGATCCTCATCTAGGTTGTCCGTCGGGATTCATCTTGTCTCCTTTGGGCAGTGAGGTTGTGATTTCTTGTCATGTGGCATTTTTTCGTGTTATACGTTATAATCCGGTGCTTTAGATCAAAATGATGACAACTGCGCCTCCGGGGCACGTGCATGAAGACTTCTCGACAGTCATTGCCGAGGTCAAGCCGGCTCCGGTTGGTAGACAAAAGAAAACTAGTACTCCACTATATAGGTAGGAGCCTCCGCGCTTGCTTGCTAGTGTTGCTCTCTTCACACTCTCTCGTCCTCTCCAGATCCAAACACGACAGCGGTGGCCACACACACTCTCTCTCTACTCACCGCTGGTCACAGATCCAGCCGGATCCTCTCTGTCGGGGAAGGTGAGAAGGTGCAACGTTCACGTTGTCGTCCTCGACGACGGCTCTTACCCACTGCCGGCGCATCCCAATCAGCGTGCCTTGCCATTCTCTCCCAAGCATCGCTAGCGAGGGAGGGCCTCCCACCCCTTCTTCCTCGCTACCATAGTGTGGGCAGATCCGGCCTCCCGCCGCTCACCTAGCGACATCCCGGCGACCCTCATGTATAACTTCCTTCAAAACCGGCCTTGCTCTACTTCCCGAGCTCCTAACGTCGCTGCATTTGTATCTTTTACTATTTCTCAGCCCCCCTCGTGTAGATAGGATCGATCGGCTGTTCGAAAACCACCTATTTTTTTACCGTTAAGAGGTAAAACTAGTTCATGCACTTGAATCTAGTAGTACTTGGTTCAAACAAGGAAGAAAGGGGGTGGGGTGGGGGAAGATTTGTTACCTGAATCTAGGACTTGGTCGAAAGAGGAAATAATGGGGGCAAAAAGTAGCAGAGACTGGCTATCCAACTGGTCTATAGGTCTAATAGGGAAATAAAGGGAACGCAGTACAAACTCAATATAAACCTGGTCTCTTGGTTGAAAAAGGAAAGAAAGTGGGGACTGGGGGACAAGTCAACAAAGTAAGTCCAGCACTAGATTTGCTAACCTCACACAGTATAAGGTGGATATATACCGAACAAAAATGGGACCAACCCAGATATCCTCTTCTGATGTTTGTTGCCCCGAGCCGCTCTTATGTAATGCCACTGGTAAAATGTAGCAGTTGCACTGTTAAAAGTAATGACACATTAAACCAATGTTCTTTTCAATGTAATGCCTCCAGTAATATGAATCAATGGCACTTTTTTTCATGTCCTGTTAAATTTCCCATTAAGATAAGTTGCTTCTTTTCGTTAGAGATGCAAATGTCCTGTTTCGCCTGCTCTCCCGTGTCCAAATACCGACTCTATAGCAGCTAATGTAATGTTGCAGGTAAAATGAAGCAATGGCACCATGAAAGTAATGTCGTATTTAATGGTTGTCATAGTTAATCCTAATGCCCACACTAATATCTAGCATTGTTGCTAGAAATTGCTATTGTGCTTGTACGATTGCCATTCAGATAAGGAACATGCTTTTTTTCATTTGATGCATGTTTCATCACTTGTTAGTCACCCTCATTTCCACCTTTTTTGTGCAAACAGAGATATACATTTCACGCTTGATCTTAGTTGAACTGCACAAATGATATCCAAATTATAGTTGAACATTCCAGGAGCTTCAGGACCAACCTTGATGTTGCTCAATTTTATTGCAACTAATGAAGACGAAGCTCTGTGGGTTTCGTTTTCTGATGGAAATGGAAGCGGGGCTGGAGCCCTTTTCTTGAAAAAAAGAAGAAGAAGCTGCTAGCGCATGGGACATTGCTTCATTTTAGGTGAACTGCACCAAAAGGTCCCATGAATTGAATCATGCATGTTGGTGACTGGTGTCATCCCTTCTATGATGGCATTGACTGCAGATATGGTTCCCATCATGAGATATGTTCCTTTTTGGTCTGACCGTTTGCCAAAGATCCTACATGTTGATCCTGCTCTTGTGCTATTGTTTTGGCACTGCCATGATAAAGTAATGTTATTATTTTGCATCTTAATCTAGTGGCACTATTAATTTGAGGCAATGTTTTGGCACCGCTAGTGCCACTCTTTTTTTAATATATCAAAACAGGGGGTTCCCTCTGATTTCATTAAAGAAACCCAACCATAGAGAACCATTATCCGACAACATCTCAGGGTAAACGGGCAGTTATGCAACTACTACTAGAATGGACTGAGTACTAGCAGGAGACAAGTTCTCCACATAAGCTAGGCAGGTAGGGGGACGCAGCACCAGCTCGACCAAGTTTGGGTTACAACCCAAATGTTACCACAGAAACATCAGGGGGAAGATAGGGACTGAAAGAGCCAGCTTCAGCATCCCAGTCTAAGCACCCCCGGCCTTCATCCTTGTGACGCACAATACACCTCATTTGCCACCTGCTCGACCCTAGTGTCACTGATAAAATGAAGTAATAATATAGTTAAAATAGAGCGAGTGTCCTCTCTATCATTTCATTTCCAATGTAGATAAAGAAAGTGCTTCTCTTTGTTAATGTATGTTTCATCAACTAGTCCCATTGTTAATGTTTAAGCGTTTCTGCAAACTGGGGTGCTTAATTTTAGTCGATCTACACAAAAATAGAGATTTGAATGTGTCAAGGCCCCTCCTTGTACTACCAATGTACACTGATGTTCATCATTGGCAGAAGGTGTATCAAGGAGACTTTGGTTGATTTCTAGTATGATGTAATATTTTCTTCTGTTTATGAGTGTATGTTTCATCAACTAGTGCCACTATAATGTAATCATGCCTTTTCATTATCTGTGCAAACAGGGTTATTCAGCTGCATTTTGGTGGAACTGCACAAATGTATAGATGGAACTGGCATATATGCAGAGTGCGAGGTGCCAAGTAAAAATTACCGACACCAACCCTGCTCCATCTAAGCATTGGCATCTACCACCATCAGTGGGATGTGTGGCGCTCACTGTGGACGGATCTTTCTCGGCAGCAAATCCTCTAACCAAATACTAGTAGCTTAGACTTCAAAAAAATACTAGTAGCTTATATTGGCAGTTTTCTAGGGGTGTAATCTTTTCTGAAAGCAGCACCAATCTATTTTTCTTTATTTGTACACAGTGTCACAACTTTGACCCAAATTTCCAGAGCTATTTTAGGGTGATTGGCGTAGTACTCGGAGACTGATTGTAAGCATGATTTTTATTAGTTGTCACACTCATTGTAAGTATGAGCAGATGGAAGATTAGGTTAGTGTGAAGCTTACCTTAAACCCTACCGACGCCGTTGAAACGTGGCGAGCGTCGAGGGAACCATGGAGAACGGCGGGAAGCGATGTAGCGCCATCCGGCCTCCTCTTGCGGTGCGAGAACGAATACTCTTGTGGCTCCGGCTGGCTCTGCACCCTCACGAACGGCACACCGTACTCGATCAATTCGTTATCCTCTGGGTGCTCGACCTTCGACCTGTACGCCCACCACCTCCGCCTGACTTTCGCCTCGGGCGAATTTGTCTGCTCCATCGCCCAGAGGAGATACTCGATGAACTCGAAGGACTGCGGTGTGACTGCCAGAGAGGAGTACATCGCCGCCCTCGTCGTCGTCGTCTCGCTCTTTCGCATACATTGCCACATGGCCCTCACCGTCCTCGAAATCTCCCACTCATTGTCAAACCAAGTAAGGGTCTCCTTCAACCTGGCTAACTTTGTCTGGTTGCCGCCGGCGATCTGCCCGATTCGCTGCTGCATCCCCTCCATAGATGTCCTTCTGAGTGGTCCGGTGCTAGCTTTGGAAGATGGGAGGAGAGATGGTGGTCTTGCAATAGAGAAGAGGGAGAGGCGACACAGTGGTTTTGGAATGGAGATGATGGAGAGGAGAGGTTCCCCTGCCTTTTGGTCGCTGACAGGTGATTCTCCGATTAGAAACTGCAAGTTTCAGTTTCAGAT
This sequence comes from Triticum aestivum, assembly GCF_018294505.1. Classification (NCBI taxonomy): domain Eukaryota; kingdom Viridiplantae; phylum Streptophyta; class Magnoliopsida; order Poales; family Poaceae; genus Triticum; species Triticum aestivum. Next base: position 517,347,900 of record NC_057800.1, on the reverse strand, counting down.
AAGAAACTCCAAGTTCAGTTTCGGATAAGAAACTGCAACTTTCAGAGGCAGAGTATTTATATTAACACGACCTTTTCAAACAGTGTTAACATCATGCTGGAAGTTTTATTCATGGTCAAAACTGGAACTACCAGCCAGTTAACATCATGCTGATCAACATTCATGCATAGCACATCTTCATATGATGCACAGTTAAAAAGATATGCTATTTTCAAGATGCCCACACAATGTCGAGTGTGCGAAAAACAGAGAAAACGACGGATGAAGTTCTGGCAAGTGTTGGACGTGGTGTGCGTAGATGACAATTGGGACCCACATGTCAATAAAGGTAGAGGCAAAAAATTTGGAGATATTTTCTCAGCACAGGTGGAATCGAACCCGGGCGGAACAGCTGTCGGGTAGTGTCACTCGGCCACTAGGCTAGTTCAGTTGTTTCGTTACTAATAAGGCACTTCCTCAGGTGGTTGGATCTTCTCCTACGCCTTTGTGCACTTGCCGCGACGCTGCTATCTGCCGTTGCGAACATGCTGAACAAACGAGAGGAATCTGAAGAGTACTATACGCGGAGAGGAGGACAGTCGGGACACACCAGGTCTATGGCCATACGCAAGCAAGTGCCTCATCGAAAAATACTTCCTCCTAATGCTATACTGACGTTGGGGCCCACGGGTTTGTCAACATAGTTACATTTTTTAGGTGCTTCAACGTAGTTACTGTAGGAGATAAATTCACAACGGAGCCGGGAAGCTGGCAGGTATCATTTATTATCACTGGGGCAACAAGTATCAGCTAGCTTTTGGGCTGCCCCGTCTAGGCTTTATTTTTTAACATACACAGCCCACGACCTCGAATGGGAGGTCCATAGGTTTGTTTGTATTTTCTGGAGGGCCGTCATGTATCAAACGGCCTATGGACCTCCCATCCGAGGTTTTATTTTTCCTGAAACATCGGCAACCCAATTTATATATTTTTTTGGAAGAAAACGCAGAGGTCTGTTCTATTTTTCTATATAAGAATAGGAACGCCTGGTCCAACTTATGTTTCCCTTCTAACTATATTATATATATTTAAATTATTTTATATGTTATTATATATTATTGTCATCATATATTTAACAGATACTTACATATGTAAGAAAATAATATCCCACATCTTATAACTTATAAAAGTAATTTCTTAACAATAAAATTCTGGATTTTTTTTGGCAACGAAAATCCTGGTGATTGTGTACAAAAGCTTGGTAAGATTTAAGGACCAATCTAATAATAAATCACTTATTATATATATATATATATGACAAAATGCTCAGCCCAAGTTTATTTTTTGATAACATTGTTGCGCCCACCCCAACGTTATAATTATAATAAGCCCATCAAAATCGTCTATTTCGAGAAAGTGCAAATGGCCTGTAAGTTTTTAGAAAAAACATAAATGGGCCGCATGGACGCTACATTATTTGTTCACCCAGCCCAACTAATGGACTGTAATTAAAAAAAGATCAAATGGACTGTAAATTCTACCCCGCAAAAAAGATTGTAAATTCTAAAAAATGGGTTGAATACGTGCCACATTTTTGGAGGCTGAAATATGGGCCAATAGGCCGAAGCCAATGCAAGTCGTTGTCAACTTAGTCAACAAATGATTCTGACATCATTAGCCGTTGGATTTACATCCAATAACCGGCATCCATCTTCAATCTCTCGTCTTCTTCCTCCAGCGCCGCCGGGACCACCTGCTCCCGCCTCCACCCCTCCACACCTCCTATTCTTCTCCACCGACTGCCGAACCACACCGCACCAGAACTAGTTAACCCTCATACACCTCTCCGTCTGCGACTCTACTCCCGCGTCTTCCCATCTCCGGCTCGTTGCTGTCCGGCGCCTCGCCGCTGTCCACCACCTTGGATGTGCTCGGCGCGGAGTGGTCAACGAACGACACCATCGGAAGTAGACTGTGCATGGAGAGGCTGACAGGTGGGTCCACGGCCGCACGCAAGGAAATGCATCCTTATTACGCGCAAAAGAATGATTCCTCCACCTGACAGCTGGGACCCACCGGAAGGGACTCTGTATTTCGCGAAAAATGTTCCCACCGCTGACAGGTCGGACCTACCAGCTATATCTTCGCACGCAAGGAAGTGCCTCGTTATTACGCACAAAAAATGAATACCCCCTGCTAGCAGGGACCCACAATAGTGGGAGGCTGACTTGTGGGCCTACTAAGTTGACGGGGATGGTGGGCTTTGTCAACTTAGTCAATATGAATGATTCTAGCTCAAGTGACCGTACGATGTCCATCCAACGGCCGTAGTTCTTCTTCAACCTCTGGTCTTCTTGCTCCAGCCTCCCAAAGCAGCGCCGGTCGTGCCTCGTGCTCCTGCCTCCCGTGGTCGGCTGCGATGCCGCGGAGGCCTCACCGCCCCCTACTACTCCCACCGCTGGTCAGGCCATCCCTCTACTCACCCACACCCCCTGTTATTCTGCGGTGATGGAAGCCTCACACCGCAGTGAACCAGCGAACCCTCATACTCCTCTATGCGTGGGCATCCACTACCGCGTCTTCGTCGGCTCTGCGTCGTCCCCTTCCTAGGCCTCGCCATCGTCCATCGCCCTGGTGCTCTCGGCGTGACATGGTCAACGTTGTCAAGGAACGACTTCCATCGTAAGAGTACTGCACGTGGAGAGGCTGACAGCTGGGTCCACGGCAGCCGCAAGGAAGTGCCTCCTTATTACGCGGAAAATAATTATTCCTCCACCTGACGCAGGGACCCACTAGACGGGCCACCGTATTTGGCGAAAAAATGTTTCCCCTTGACTGCTGGGTCCCACCGGACGGGCCACCGTATTTCGTGAAAAAAAACGTTCCCCCCGCTGGCAGCTCGGACCCACCGAAAGTGCCTCCTTATTACGCACAAAAAAATGAATACTCCCCCTGCTAGTTGGGACCCAGCTTGGTGGGTGCTTGACTTGTGGGCCTACTAAGTTTACGGGGACAGAGTGCTTTGTCAACTTGGTCAATATGAACGATTCTAGCTCCAGTGACCGTACGATGTCCATCCAACGGCCGTAGTGCTTCTTCAACCTCTGGTCTTCTTGCTCCAGCCGGTCAAAGCAGCGCCGGTCATGCCCCATGCTCCTGCCTCCCGTGGCCGGCTGTGCTGCCGCGGACGCCTCACTACCCCTACTATTCCCACCGCTAGCCAGGCCCTGCGGCGACGGCAGCCTCACACCGTAGCCAAACCAGTGAACCCTCGTACTCCTCTCCGCGCAGGCTTCCTCTACCGCGTCTTCCCCGGCTCTACGTCGTCCCCTTCTTAGGCCTCGCCGTCATCCACCGCCCTGGTGCTCTCGGCACAGCATGGTCAAGGAACGGCTTCCATCGGACCTGGGCTATACGTGGAGAGGCTGACAGCTGGGTCCACGGCCGCAGCAAGGAAGTGCCTCCTTATTACGCGCAAAATAATTATTCCTCCACCTGATAGCAGTGACCACTGGACGGGCCATCGTATTTCGCGAAAAAAATGTTTCCCCCTGACTGCTGGGACACACCAGCTACATCTTCGCACGCAAGGAAGTGCGTCCGGGCAAAAAAACGATTCTCCCCCTGACTGCTGGGACCTACTACCTACATCTTCGCACGCAAGGAAGTGCCTGTCAGTCGGGACCCACCTGGTCGAAGCGTACGTAGCATTGTCATTCTGGTCGCGAACGTGTACGTACGTACTGGTCGATGTAGAGGCGTGCACGTGTCGTAGCAGAGGCGCGCACGTAGCATGTACACGTACGTACAATGGCGAGGGTGCAAGAAAGTAAATACGGCCACGTACGTACATACGGTCGGGGTCTCGAACGCCTACTCGCGTGTACGTACGGCCAGGGCTCGTGTACATGGCTGGGTCGGAACGGAGAAACAACATCGTCGTCGTGTTCATGGGGAGCCAACCGGTTGGGTCGGAACGGAATGCGTCATCGTGTTCATCGGGAGGGCTTGGACGGAATAGCCGATGGAAACGAGGCCTGGCGTACCGCAGAATGGAGGAAACAGCCATGTGTTCGACCGGCCACGCTCGAAACGGGATCCTGTTCATCGGGAGGGGTCTGGCGTACCACAAAACGGAGGAAACGAACCTCCTACGGTCGAAACGGGGGTCCTGTTGATCGGGAGGGGTGTGGCGTACCGCAAAACGGAGGAAATGGACTTGTGTTTGAGCGCTACGGTCGAAACAGGGGTCCTGTTCATCGGAAGGGGTGTGGCGTACCGCAAAACAGGACTCCACGGGATATTGTTCATCTCCACCATCGACCCCCTCCAGCCTCCATAGGCTATTGTTCATCCACCGTCGACCTCCTCTGGTCTCCACCTGCGACTGTTCATCCACGGGCTCCTGTTCATCCAGCCTCCACCGTGCGCTACTCCACCGGCTACTGTTCATCCAGCCCTCTCCATGGGCTCCTATTCAACCACCCCTCCACGGGCTACTATTCATCCAGCCCTCCACCATCTAATGTTCATCCTGCCCTCCGCGGGGTGGTCCTGTTCATCCAGCCCTCCATGAGGTCCTGTTCATCCAGCCCCAACCGGCTCGATAGATTGGGGTCTTGTTCATCCAGAGGCAACACCGCTGGGTCTTGTTCATCCACCCCCATCGGGAACTATTCATCCAACCCCCCCAGCAACACTCACTGTTCATCTAGAGGCAGCATCGATCGGGTTCAGTTAGCAGTAGTAGCGAAGGAACCGCTCGATCGGGTTCAGTTAATAGCCATCGATCGATCGCTCGGGTTCAGTAACGCGTAGCCTACAGTGCAATCGCTCGGGTTCAGTTAGAGCCCAACACCTCGCTCGGGTATAGTTAGAGCCCAATGGCTCGCACCCACGCGCGTGCGTGTACGAGAGAAACGCGCATCGCTCGGCCCCGACCACCCACCGTAACCGGGAACACCCCGATATTTTCGTCGCCCTCGCTTCTACCACGATTTTTTCCGTCATGGACGGCCCAAAGAATGTCATGCAGCTGCCTCTTCGGCCCGCCCAGGACGAAAAGCCCATTTTCTGTCATGATTTTTTGTCATAGAAGTAGGACCCCACCACATCTAGGATGATACCGTGTTTTGTCATAATTATTGTCATAGAAGTGTCATAAGTATGATAGAAAAAATTCGTTCTGCCCAAAATGTCACGGATGTGTCTTTTTTTGTAGTGTGGCTTGGCGGCGAGAGATTTGAGCAATCTGGTCGCGGAAGGAGATGGTGGAGAAGGGAGATTTTGCAGGGCTGGAATTGGGGCCGCCAGATATTTCAATCCGAAACGTAGAAACGCAAACTTATTTTGTCGTCGTTCTTTTTTGGGGGGGAGGGTGAGGGAGTCCTGGATTAGGGGGTCTCCGGATAGCCGGACTATCTCCATTGGCCGGACTGTTAGACTATGAAGATACAAGATTGAAGACTTCGTCTCGTGTCCGGATGGGACTCTGCTTGGCGTGGAAGGCAAGCTAGGCAATACGTATATGGATATCTCCTCCTTTGTAACCGACCTTGTGTAACCCTAACCCTCTCCGGTGCCTATATAAACCGAAGGGTTTTAGTCCATAGGACATCAATCACAACATACAATCATACTATAGGCTAGCTTCTAGGGTTTAGCCTCTCTGATCTCGTGGTAGATCTATTCTTGTAACACCCATATCATTAATATTAATCAAGCAGGACGTAGGGTTTTACCTCCATCAAGAGGGCCCGAACCTGGGTAAAACTTCGTGTCCCCTGCCTCCTGTTACCATCCGGCCTAGACGCACAGTTCGGGACCCCCTACCCGAGATCCGCCAGTTTTGACACCGACATTGGTGCTTTCATTGAGAGTTCCTCTGTGCCGTCGCCACCAGGAAGGATGTCTCATCCCGTCTTCAAAGACGGCACTATCGCTGAGGGAGCTTTGGCTATCGGCCAAACTCTCCGACTAGGTGGTTTTCTTATGACCGCCCGTTTGGCCGCTGCACCGACGATGACTTCTCGGGTCATAGAAAGCAATCTTCACGTCAACTTGGAACTCACCGAGCAGTTAGATCCAATGGAGCTCTCTTCCCTGAACGAGCTCTTGGATCGCATCGCCGCCCTGGGAGTCGCTACAGACTACGATCAGATTGGGCCTAAACCTGATCTGAGAGAGATCAACTCTCCCCAGGTCACCCATCATGTTGCAGTGGTGGGGAACAATGCATCAACCCTTCATCTATCTTAAGGACTAGCTATGTCCGGATTCCCGATCCCTCCAACCCGAATACCCGCGATGGGGAGGACGTCACTCAAGGCCTGAACCTAGAATCAGGCAGCGGGCTAGATTCATCGGAAAACATCCAAGACTCCAAACCTTCGAGTTCGGAAACTCCTTGGCCCCTGAGTCTCAGATTGGGTAAGGATTCGGGTTCAATTCCACCCACCCACCCAAACATACGCGATCTATCCCAAATTAGGCAAGAGCCCGAAGAAACAGTACACCATTACTGGGCCAGATTCCTCCTAATCATGAACATGATAAAGGACTGCCGCGAGGAAGACGCAATTTCATTCTTCTGCAATAATTGCACGGACAAGGGAATCCTCAATGCCATAAGTCATCGCGAAATTACACGCTTTGTCGACTTGGTGTCCATAGTATGAAAGTACTGTGCGATGGAAAGCGCCTGGAAAACCGAAATAAAATTTTGGGATAATCCGGCCCTGAATACAAACCCAGTCCGAAATAAAAGGGTGCATTATCACAATTCACCTGGGTTAACTACCAAAAAGCAAAAGCCCTCTACGGGGCAAGGAACCGTACTGGAGGGATGGCTCAACGGACCCTGCAAAATTCATAGTACAGCGGATGCAATACCAACGCACAACCTTAGAGCATGTTGGATACTCCGGCAGGTGGCCAAAAGTGGTGAGGAACTACTCCTCCCAAAAACCACAGAGCACCATCCCGTGGACAACAATGCGGTGTTAACGGTCTTTGAGACCTTCGCGTCAAATAATAGACGCAAGCGAACACTCCGCAGCATAGCCGAAATCTGCCACGTAGCAAAAATAAATCCATGGAGTGACACGGCTATTACTTTCACCGCCAGTGACGAACCCAAATTCCGAACAGCCCGAGAACCAGCCGCACTGGTCCTCAGTCCAATCATTGATGGCTTTCGACTCACCAAGGTACTCATGGATGGCGGCAGCGGATTAAACCTCATCTATGAGGAAACTCTTCAAAAGATGGAAATAGACTCGAGCCGCATTGAGCAAAGCAGCACAACCTTTAGAGGAATCATCCCCAGTCGGGAAGCACGTTGTGCTGGAAAAATCACACTAGACGTGGTATTCGACACGCCAGATAATTACAGGTCCGAAGAAATTACATTCCAAGTGGCCCCGTTCAGCAGCGGATACCACGCTCTATTACGGCGGGAGGCGTTTACAATCTTCCAAGCCATACCCCATTACGGGTACATAAAGCTCAAAATGCCCGGGCCCAACGGAATCATCACTCTTGTTAGTGATCCGGACATAGCACTCCGTGCCGAAAATAAGACAGCTGCACTGGCCCTTGAGGCACTATCCGAGGCCCTAACGGCCGAAGAACTAACTGCGCTGCGCTCCACGGTGAACAGGGACGACGTGATACTCGATAAAAGATCCAAGTCCACCTCCTTTAAGCCGGCAGATGAAATAGTCAAATTCCAAGTCCATCCAATGGACCCTACAAAAACAGCTTCCATCGGGGCACAATTAAACCCTGATGTCGACACCGCACTGCGAGAGTTCCTACGCGAGAACTGGGACATTTTTGCCTGGCACCCTTCAGACATGCCAGGAATCCCACGCAGGCTGGCCGAACACAGCCTAAATATCCTAAAAGGATTCAAGCCAGTCAAGCAGGCTCTTCGACGTTTCTCCAAGCCTAAAAGACAAGCCATGGGAGAGGAACTAGCCAAGCTATTGGAGGCCGGATTCATCAGAGACATAAAACATCCAGACTGGCTAGCAAACCTGGTGGCGGTACCAAAGAAGGACAAATCCTGGCGCTTTTGCGTCGATTTTAAGGACCTTAACAAGGCCTGCCCAAAGGATCCCTTCCCCCTCCCCCACATCGATCAAATCATCGATGCTACCGCAGGACACGATTCACTGTGTTTCCTCGACGCATACTCCGGCTACCATCAAATCAAAATGGCAGAGCCAGACCAAGCCGCAACGGCATTCATCACACCATACATCCCATTCTGCTTCAACACAATGCCCTTCGGGCTAAAAAACGTCGGCGCAACATATCAGCGCATGATTCAGATATGGCTGGCAAACCAGATCGGCAAAACAGTGGAGGCATACGTGGATGACGTGGTCGTTAAAACCAAGCATGTCGAAACTCTAGTAGACGACTTGAGGGTCACATTCGACAACCTCCGAACATATGACATCAAGCTCAATCCGGAAAAATGCGTTTTCGGCGTACCAGCCGGAAAGCTCCTGGGATTCATCGTCTCCAGTAGAGGCATCGAAGCTAATCCGGCCAAAATCCGAGCGTTGTCACAGTTGGCTACCCCAACAGACCTCAAACAAATACAAAAATTGACTGGATGCGTGGCGGCTCTAAGCCGCTTTATCTCCTGCTTGGGAGAAAAGGCATTACCCCTTTATCGCCTTCTCCGGCGCACCGAACACTTCGAGTGGACGGACGCCGCCACGGCCGGACTCAACGAAATAAAAGCCATATTCGCAACAAACCCAGTCCTGGCCGCGCCAAACATTGGCGAACCAATGCTATTATACATTGCGGCAACTCATCAAGTAGTAAGCGCAGTGCTCGTCGTCGAGCGAGAAATGGACGGACACAAAATCCCCCTTCAAAAGCCGGTTTACTATGTGTCCACCGTCCTTACTCCATGCAAATCACGGTACCCGCATTATCAAAAGATAGCATACGCAGTATTTGTGGCATCCCGGAAGCTGCGACACTACTTTAGAGTGTTCGATAACGGTAGCCTCGGAAGTACCACTTAACGATATTATAAACAACCGCGACGCGACGGGCCGGATTGCCAAATGGGCCATTGAGCTCCTTCTGTTCGACATAACTTACAAACCACGGTGAGCTATTAAGTCGCAAGTTTTGGCTGACTTCGTCGCTGAATGGACGGAAGTCGAACTCCCTAAAGAGTACGACACATATTCAAACTGGATCATGCACTTCGACGACTCCAAAATTTTGGCCGGTCTGGGGGCTGGCGTCGTTTTGACGTCCCCAACAGGAGATACCGTTCAATACGTATTACAGATAATGTATATGGACTCCAACAACGCAGCCGAATATGAGGCCCTTCTACATGGTCTCCGGATGGCAGTATCCATGGGTATTCAACGCCCAGAGGTGTGCGGAGAATCGAACCTCGCGATATCCCAAATAAATGGAGACTTCGACGCCAAGGATCCGAAAATGGCAGCTTATCGCAATGCCATCCTAAAAATGTCAGCTCGGTTCAAGGGGCTCGAATTTCACCATGTGGCTCGGGAAAACAATCAGGTGGCGGATATCCTCGCCCGCATCGGCGCAAAACATGACGCGGTACCTCCCAATATATTTCTGGAATGGCTCTTCAAGCCATCCGTAGCATGGTAAGGGGACACCACTAACAACAGTCCGGACCCGGCCAAAATACCCGAAACCGAACTCTCTGACACAATCGGAGGCTCCGCCACCAAAATAACACAATCAGCCCAGGAAATAATGGCATTGTTGCCCCATGGACAGAACCATTCCCGGCCTACTTAACTAGACAGGAACTCTCGGAGGACCAAAATGAGGCAGGCTGCATAGTGCGGCGATCCAAGGCCTACAGGGTCCATGAGGGAGAATTGTACAAAAAAAGCGCTACCGGAGTCCTTCAACGGTGCATCTCCGAAGTGGAAGGGCGGAACCTTTTGGCAGAAATTCATGCTGGACTCGGCGGTCATCACGCTGCAACCCGGGCTCTTGTAAGCAAGGCCTTCCGTACAGGATTCTATTGGCCAACGGCCCGGGCAGACGCACAGGACTTGGTCCAACGTTGCGCCGGTTGCCAGCTCTTTGCAAATCAAAGCCACATGCCACCCACCGCCCTCCGAACAATCCCCATTACATGGCCCTTCGCGGTCTGGGGGCTTGACATGGTTGGACCCCTTAAAGGGGGAACCCACAAGAAAAAATGCTTATTGGTCATGGTGGATAAATTCACCAAATGGATAGAGGCCAAACCGGTTAAAACAGCCAAATCCGGACCGGTGATAGATTTCATATCCGGGGTTGTACACCGTTACGGCGTCCCCCACAGCATCATCATTGATAATGGCACGAACTTCACGGCTGACGAGGTAAAACTCTGGTGCAGCAAAATGGGCATCAAGTTCGATTATGCTTTAGTCTATCACCGACAAACCAACAGTCAAGTCGAACGAGCAAATGGTCTTATAATGAGCGACATTAAACCCAGATTAGTGCGCTCCTTAACAGAGTCTGACACGCACTGGGTAGAGGAGCTCGACTCCGTCTGGGGGCTGCGGACCACGCCGAATCGTAGTACCGGATACACACCCGTTTTTTATGGTGTACGGCGCAGAGGCAGTTCTGCCCTGTGACATAATTCATGACTCACCTCGAGTGCGCATGTACGAAGAAAGAGAAGCCGAGCTCGATCGGCAGGACAGTCTGGACACCTTGGAGGAAGAGCGCGACATAGCCAAAGCCCGTTCCGCATTTTACCAGCAACAGGCTCGCAGATACCAAAGCAGAGAAGTACGGGCCAAAACTTATAACGTTGGCGAACTAGTTCTCCGGCTGCCGGATAAGAAAAAGAGTAAGCTAGAGCCCAAATGGGAAGGTCCCTTCATCATCGACCAAGTTCTGACCGGCGGAGCGTACCGACTGCGGGATGCATCGACTAGTCGACTCGAGCCGAACCCATGGAACGCAGCCAGGCTCCGAAGATTCTACACCTAGCACCGGACTTTATGTTAGTCCTCTCCCTTTGTCCATTTTCTGCATATGCGTCACCTGTCTTGTTTCCCTTTCTTTCTTTTATTTCTCTAGGCCTCCAAGGGTCACCTTGTGCCTCACTTGTACATTATAGATATGCTAGTCGCACTCTATACACATGGGGGCTTCTTTCACAGAAGCTTAAATTATTTACCTGGGCATCACGCCCAACACATGCGTTATACTTCCGCATGTACCTTTTTTCACCATTATATGCATCGATATGACTTAAGTTTTGGCCAAGCTGGGTTGCCTGGCTCTTGTATTTATGCCCTACGTTTCCCTTAATTCGACTAGGGCATAAGGGGAGTGAGGGAGTGCTGGATTAGGGGGTGTTCGGATAGCAGGACTATACCTTCAGCCGGACTCCTGGACTATGAAGATACAAGATTGAAGACTTCGTCCCGTGTCCGGAAGGGACTTTCCTTGGCATGGAAGGCAAGCTTGGCGATACGAATATGTAGATCTCCTACCATTGTAACCGACTTTGTGTAACCCTAACCCTCTCTGGTGTCTATATAAACCGGAGGGTTTTAGTCCGTAGGACAGCATACATCACAACAATCATACCATAGGCTAGCTTCTAGGGTTTAGCCTCTTCGATCTCGTGGTAGATCTACTCTTGTACTACCCATATCATCAATATTAATCAAGCAGGACGTAGGGTTTTACCTCCATCAAGAGGGCCCGAACCTGGGTAAAACTTCGTGTCCCTTGCCTCCTGTTACCATCCGGCCTAGACGCACAGTTCGGGACCCCCTACCCGAGATCCGCCGGTTTTGACACCGACATTGGTGCTTTCATTGAGAGTTCCTTTGTGTCATCGCCATCAGGCTCGATGGCTCCTACGATCATCAATAGCGATGCAGTCCAAGGTGAGACCTTCCTCCCCGGACAGATCTTCGTCTTCGGCGGCTTCGCACTGCGGGCCAATTCACTTGGCCATCTGGAGCAGATCGAAAGCTACGCCCCTGGCCGTCAGGTCAGATTTGGAAGTTTAAACTACACGGCTGACATCCGCGGGGACTTGATCTTCGACGGATTCGAGCCACTTCCGAGCGCGCCGCACTGTCCCGACGAGCATGATCTAGCTCTGCCGCCGAACAGTGCCCTGATGGCCGCACCCGCATCAGCTTCGACCCTTAATTCGGAGCCAACTGCGCCGATCGAGGATGGGCGGTTGGATGCCACCTTGGGGGCTGCGATCCCAACGGCGATTGAGCCGAACACCAGCCCCACACTCTGCGAGACTCGTGACTCCAAGGAGCCAGACTCCTCTGCGGACTCCGAACCCTCCGCGCCCCTGCCGATCGAATCCGATTGGGCGCCAATTATGGAGTTTACTGCCGCGGACATCTTTCAGCACTTGCCTTTCGGCGATATTCTGAAGACATTGAAATCTCTCTCTTTATCAGGAGAGCCCTGGCCGGACTACGGTCAGCAAGGTTGGGATTCGGACGATGAAGAAATTCAAAGCCCACCCACCACCCACTTTGTAGCCACTGTCGACAATTTAACTGACATGCTCGACTTCGATTCCGAAGACATCGACGGTATGGACGCCGATGAAGGAGACGATGAAGAACCAGCGCCTATTGGGCCCTGGAATGCCACCTTGTCATATGACGTATACATGGTGGACGCACCAAAAGATGATGACGAGGAGCGGAAGGACGCACCGAAGGCTTGTTCCCTCAAAAAGCAGCCAAAGCAGCGTCGCAAGCGCCGCCCCAAATCCCGCCTCGATAGAAATAGCGATCAAACAGACCCAGCGCTAGAGCTGGGCGAACTGCTGCCGGACAACGGCAATCCGGATAATCAAACCGAACAAACAAATCCTATCAAGGATAATGGTCCGGACGACATAACGCCGGACAGGCACCCGGAGCAGCAGACTGCCCGTAAAAGGCTTGTTGCCACCGCGAGGAGTCTGAAAAAGCAGAAGCAAAGGCTCAAGGCCGCACAAGACACACTCCAAATTAGATGGAGTAAAATACTCAACACAGCAGCAAGGTACGGCGACAATCGCCCCTCCAAGTGCTACCCAAAGCGGAAGCTGCTACCCGAATTCGATGAGGAGGCCTCAGACCCCCCACAACCAAATATCAAAGCAGCCACCTGGTCGGATAGACGACCCCTCTACCAACACAGAGCGGCATACAACGCCGCTCACCATACAACACGCAACCAATGCGAGGGCTCTCACCCAAAGGACAGTGCAACAAGATCCATCTATGGACCACGCAAGCGCGCCCTAGCATACAATGCAACACAACAAACATCCGAACAACGCGGTACACCCAGCAACAGGGGTGCCGTACACCCCCTATGTTTCACCGATGAGGTGCTGGACCATGAATTTCCAGAGGGATTCAAGCCCATAAACATAGAGGCATACGACAGAACAACAGACCCTGGGGTCTGGATTGAGGACTACATCCTTCATATCTATATGGCTCGAGGAGATGATCTCCACGCCATCAAGTACCTACCCCTCAAGCTCAAAGGGCCAGCTCGTCACTGGCTCAAAGGCCTCCCCGAAAGCTCCATTGGAAGTTGGGAAGAGCTCGAAGACGCCTTTCAGGCAAATTTTCAAGGGACTTATGTCCGACCTCCGGATGCGGACGATTTGAGTCATATAACTCAACAGCCCGGAGAGTCAGCCCGAAAGCTTTGGAACAGGTTTCTTACTAAAAAGAACCAGATTGTCGATTGTCCGGATGCCGAAGCCTTTGCAGCTTTCAAACATAGCGTCCGTGACGAATGGCTCGCAAGACACCTCGACCAAAATAAGCCGAGAACGATGGCCGCATTAACAAACCTCATGACTCGCTTTTGCGCGGGTGAGGGCAGCTGGCTAGCCAGATGCAGCACCAGCGACCCTAGTACATCTGCAGTTAGAGATGGAAACGGGAAATCATGGCGCAACAGCAATAACAAACGTTGGAATAAAGAAGACAACACGAAGGGCACGGCAGTAAATGCCGGATTCAAAAGCTCTCGGCCAGGTCAAAAGCCGCCCCCTAAAGGCACCAAGGATGAATTGTCCAGCCTCAACAAAATTCTGGACCAAGTATGTCAGATTCATAGTACCCCTGGTAAACCTGCTAATCATACCCATAGAGAATGTTGGGTCTTCAAGCAGTCCGGCAAGCTCAACGCCGTACACAAGGGGGAGGATACACCAAGTGAAGACGAGGACGAGCCCCCCAAGCAAGACACGGGGGAACAAAAGCAATTTCCACCAGAAGTCAAAACAGTAAACGTGTTACACGTAATCAAGGGAAAAAACAACTGGCACTCCCAGGAAAGTATACCCAAGTGCCTGTCACCACGAAGTCCTGCCACTGGTCATCTCAACCGATCACTTTTGACCATCGCGATTACTTAGCAAGTATCTGACATGCAGGATGGGCTGCCCTGGTATTAGACCCAGTAATTGGCGGATATCACTTCACAAGAGTCTTGATGGACGGCGGCAGTAGCCTAAACCTAATATATCAGGATACAATCCGCGGGATGGGGTTAGACCCAACACAAATTTGCCATAGCAATACTACCTTTAAAGGAGTAACACCAGGCCCAGGGGCTCGTTGTACGGGCTCCCTCCTACTACAAGTTATATTCGGCTCCCCCGATAACTTCCGTTGCGAGCATTTAACTTTCCACATCGCTCCGTTTCAAAGTGGCTATCAAGCACTGCTCGGACGCGAAGCTTTCGCTCGCTTTAATGCAATACCACACTACGCCTTCCTCACACTCAAGATGCCCGGTCCACGTGGCATCATTGCAGTGCACGGAAATATCAAGTGATCTTTGCGTGCCGAAGAGAGTGAGGCTGCCTTGGCCGCTGCACACTAAAGGCGCCCGAACAAGCGAAAGCATCCAATAGGTCGTCAAGACCTCAGATACAACTAATCAAGTCCGGCGCCGCTATTTATACGAAATAAGTGGTCACACCCCTATTTGTCAATACAAGGGGCTCAAGCGCGCAGACAAGTGGCAATTTCTTATCATCTTGAATTATACATGGTTTCTTTAAAAACTATCTTTTTGCACGACAACTTTTTCACTTAACTTCCTCTCTTTTACAGACGATCATCGTGCTACACCCGTCCAGGATACGGCACAACGGAGACACAGACGCAGACGTGCAGCAGGGACCCGCTCAAAGGATTCTTTTTAGATTAAGACCCTGCGTAAACCTTTTTTACTGTCTCTTGTTGATACATATCCACCGCTGAGAAGGATGCTGACGTCTTGGCATGTGGCCATGCCAGAACAATGCGCGTACCTGGACACAAGGGGCTTCTTACAAAGGCCATTATTTAGGCCCGGTTTATACCACAAAGACCGAACACCTTAGGGAGTGTTCCGCGTCGCGAGTTTGGCCCTATATGCATCAGCTCCGAATCATTGTCTTTGGTCAAATGTTGGGTTTGCCCGGCTTCTGTGTTTTGGTGCCTTTCGTTTCGCTTTACCGGCTAAGGTAGCACCAGGAGAACTACTGCGATTGTGCCCTGGTTCATCCGGACGAGCCCCTCAGTAGAGAAAGCCAAAAACTGACTGTCATGATATAGCGTGAGACTGGTCAACCACTCGATGACCTGTGGGAATGTTAGAATTCCTCCGCCTTAACGAAGGGCCGTTTTCCGGCCAGGCATGTATGCACCCTGAGATCAGGAGAGTGCGGAGCCACCAGGGGCTATCTAGTAGCCCCACTGTCAAACTCCTATGGCTAAGTGAAAGTGCTAAAGCATTATAGTCCGGTTGCCTTGCTCGCTCCGCTATCACCTCCTTAATAGGACCAAGACGTTGGGTTAAGTGTGAATGCATGTTTTTGCGAGCACCTCCGCATTATATGCGTGAGGGTTGAAGCCGACGGCTGCAATCTTTCAAGTTATACACGTGTATACATAAACGGCCGCCCAGGAGGCATCATATTACTTTCAGGCAAAAGTATAAAAATAGCCTTATAAAAATTTATAAAAGCATTTCACTTACAATGAGATTACATATCACTCAAACATAATATTTTTTGAGCACCGGGTCTCTATCAAACGAGCACCCTCAAGAACTTCTTCAAAGTAGTGCTCAGCAGCCCTTCGACCTATGGCCGAATCCCTCGCTGCAACAGTGGTAGCATCCATCTCCGCCCAGTATGCTTTAACACAGGCAAAGGCCATCCGTGCGCCTTCTATGCACGCCGACCTCTTCAGCGCATTTATGCGCGGCACCATGTCAAGGAACTGCTGCACCAAACTGAAATAGCTATTTGGTTTTGACCTTTCCGGCCACAGCTGGTCCACAACAGACCTCATGGAAAGTCCGGACAACCTATTTAGTTCGGCCCATTCGGCTAATTGGTCAGTCAATGAAAGCATACGCTCGGGAGAATGGAATTGTCTCCAAAATAGCTGGTCTACTTCATAGTCCGTCTGACCCTGGAAATACTTGGCCGCATCGGCAGCGCTCGCCGTCAAATGCATATATACATCCTCCAAACTCCACAGCCGATCCAGAGGAGCATACCGTGGATCTCCGAACTTCCTCCGCAACATAAAGGATTTCCCAGCTACAATATCCCCGGCTTCCCACAGCTCCTCCTTCTTTGCCCTCATAGCAGAGCGGAGGTCCTTTTTCATCGCAGCAGCCTTCTCAAGGTCTGATGCCTTCGCTTGGTTTTCCTTTTCAAGAACCCGGCAACGGTCGGCGGCGGCTTTTAATTCTATAGCCATCTTGGCCATCTTGTCTCGGGTCTCGCCATGCGCGGCCTTCTCGGCTTTCAACTCTTCGGCCGCCTTCACAGCAGCCGCATTACCCAACCTCGCTTGTTCCTTGGCTCGGGCAAGTTCTGCCCGCAAGGCTTCAACAGTGGCAGCTCCATCTGCAGTCACAACATATTAAAGATACTGGCATCATGCTGCTCTTCCTATGTGGCGTTTACCAGATAATGACACTTACCCTGTGCCTCGTCAAGCCTTTTGTTAACAAGCTCGATGTCGGCGTCTGCCGCATCCAACTACCGTTCTAAATGGGCAAACTCGCTAGTCCGGCTAGCCACCGGAGCTTCCATCACCTGCACATAGAGGCAGTATGGTTATTACCTAGGAATATGATCCTCTGTTCGTCGTTGTTTCCGACGACAACCAGAGTCTCAGGGGCTACTATCTACACAGGGCACACCTAGCATGTGCAGGAGTATCATACATTCTTTTACGTTCCTCAAAGCCTGTCAGTAGACTCATAAAAGCTTCATGCAATCCACTTTCGGCGGACGATATTCTCTCCATCACCGTATTCATTAGCACACGGTGTTCATCTGAGATGGCCGCTCGCCCCACCAACTCCCTCAGAACATCCGATCGCACACTAGACGGTGCCGGACTCTTTTGTCTACTCTCTTCGGTAGCCGAACACTGTGAGCTTCGGGGGTCAATGGGATTATCTTCTGGCCTCACCGGACTCGGAGAGGCCCTCCGCGATGACACTTCAGGGTCGCCCGCTTCTGGAGCGGAGGAGTCCGGAGGAGGCGTTTCGCTCTCCATCATCTCTGGAAGAAGATCCCCCGAAGACGAGCTCATTTGAGAAGGGCTAAGGCCCGAACTGCAAAAATATATGCGGTGGTTATTTTCTCAGAAGAAAAAGATGGCATATCTGTACTATTAAAGTATTTCAGGTCACTTACGACTCGCGGGAGAATTGATCCCTGAGGGAGTCCTGGATTAGGGGGTGTTCGGATAGCCGAACTATACCTTCAGCCGGACTCCTGGACTATGAAGATACAAGATTGAAGACTCCGTCCCGTGTCCGGAAGGGACTTTCCTTGGCGTGGAAGGCAAGCTTGGTGATACGGATGTTCAGATCTCCTACCATTGTAACCGACTCTATGTAACCCTAACCCTATCCGGTGTCTATATAAACCGGAGGGTTTTAGTCCGTAGGACAACATACACATCAACAATCATACCATAGGCTAGCTTCTAGGGTTTAGCCTCTCTGATCTCGTGGTAGATCTACTCTTGTACTACCCATATCATCAATATTAATCAAGCAGGACGTAGGGTTTTACCTCCATCGAGAGGGCCCGAACCTGGGTAAAACTTCGTGTCCCTTGCCTCCTGTTACCATCCGGCCTAGACGCACAGTTCGGGACCCCCTACCCGAGATCCGCCGGTTTTGACACCGACATTGGTGCTTTCATTGAGAGTTCCTTTGTGTCGTCGCTGTCAGGCCCGATGGCTCCTACGATCATCAATGGCGATGCAGTCCAGGGTGAGACCTTCCTCCCCGAACAGATCTTCGTCTTTGGCGGCTTCGCACTGCGGGCCAATTCACTTGGCCATCTAGAGCAGATCGAAAGCTACGCCCCTGGCCGTCAGGTCAGGTTTGGAAGTTTAAACTACACGGCTGACATCCGCGGGGACTTGATCCTCGACGGATTCGAACCACTGCCGAGCGTGCCACACTGTCACGACGAGCATGATATAGCTCTGCCGTCGAACAGTGCCTTGGAGGCTGCACCCACATTGGCTCCGACCCTTAGTTCGGAGCCGACCGCGCCAATCGAGGATGGACAGTTGGACGCCACCTCGGGGGCTGCGATCCAAACGGCGATTGAGCCGAACACCAGCCCCGTACTCTGCGAGGCTCGTGACTCCAAGGAGCCAGACTCCTCTCCGGACTCCGAACCCTCCACGCCCCTGCTAGTCGAATCCGATTGGGCGCTGATCATGGAGTTCACTGCCGCAGACATCTTTCAGCACTCGCCTTTCGGCGATATCCTGAAGTCATTGAAGTCTCTCTCTTTATTAGGAGAGCCCTGGCCGGACTACAATCAACAAGGTTGGGGTACGGACGATGAAGAAATTCAAAACCCACCCACCACCCACTTTGTAGCCACTGTCGACGACTTAACCGACATGCTCGACTTCGACTCCGAAGACATCGACGGTATGGACGCGGATGAAGGAGATGATGAAGAGCCAGCGCCTACTAGGCCCTCGAAAGCCACCTCATCATATGACATATACATGGTGGACACCCCAAAAGAGGGAGAGGGCGATGGAACAGCGGAGGATGACCCCTCCAAGAAACAGCCTAAGCGCCGACGTCAGCGGCGCCGCTCAAAATCCCGCCAGCACAAAAACAGTGATTCCAGCACGGGAGATAATAATACTCCGGAGAGTGCCGAAGAAAACCCCCTCCAGCAAGGTTCATCACAGGAGGATGGAGAAACCAGCCCTCATGAGATAGCGGCAGACAAAGAGGTCGAGGACGATAACTATATGCCTCCCTCCGAAGATGAGGCAAGCCTCGACGACGACGAATTCGTCGTGCCAGAGGATCCCGTTGAGCAAAAGGGTTTCCAATGCAGGCTTATGGCCACGGCAAGAAGCCTCAAGAAAAAACAACAACAGTTCCGAGCCGATCAAGATTTGCTGGTTGACAGATGGACCGAAGTCCTTGCGGCCGAAGAGCATAAACTCGAATGCCCCTCCAAGAGTTACCCAAAGCGCAGGTTGCTACCCCAATTAGAGGAGGAAGCACTTGATGCGGCCGAACGTCCACCTCGTGGCCGTGATAGAGAGGCCTCCCGGCCCTCCACTCAAGCCGCACCCCGTACCAAGGCACGGGAATATGCGCCGGACTTACGAGACATGTTGGAGGACAAGGCAAGGCAAACACGTTTGATCTATGGATCGCGTGGGCACCCCATGGCTCGAGACGGTAAACGTCATGCTGGCCACATATTCGGCAGGGCCGAACACAGTAGACAAAGCTCATTGGAGCTATGTCATGATATCGCCCAGTACAGAGGCGCCGCACACCCACTGTGCTTTACAGACGAAATAATGGATCATCAAATCCCCGAGGGTTTCAAACCCGTAAACATCGAATCATATGATGGCACAATAGACCCTGCGGTATGGATCGAGGATTATCTCCTTCATATCCACATGGCCCGCGGTGACGATTTTCACGCCATCAAATACCTCCCACTCAAGCTTAAAGGACCAGCTCGGCATTGGCTCAACAGCTTGCCAACAGGGTCAATCAGTTGTTGGGAGGACCTGGAAGCCGCATTCCTCGACAATTTCCAGGGCACTTATGTGCGACCCCCAGACACCGATGACCTAAGTCACGTAATCCAGCAGCCAGAGGAATCGGCCAGACAATTCTGGACACGGTTCCTAACAAAGAAAAATCAAATAGTCGACTGTCCGGACGCTGAAGCCCTAGAAGCCTTCAAGCACAATATCCTTGACGAGTGGCTGGCCCGGCACCTTGGACAGGAAAAGCTGAAATCTATGGCAGCACTCACGATACTCATGACCCGCTTTTGCGCGGGAGAAGACAGCTGGCTCGCTCGTAGCAACAATATGACCAAGAACCCTGGTAGTTCGGACACCAGGGACATTAGTGGCAGGTCGCGTCGCAACAAGCAGAAGCGCCGCATTAACGGTGACAATGCTGAGGATATGGGAGTTAATGCCGGATTCAGAGGCTCTAAATCCGGTCAGCGGAAGAAGCCATTCAAAAGGAATCCTAGGGGCCCGTCCAGCTTGGACCGAATACTCGACCGCTTGTGCCAAATACATGGCACCCACGAAAAGCCGTCCAATCACACCAATAGGGATTGTTGGGTGTTCAAGCAGGCAGGCAAGTTAACTACCGAAAATGAGGACAAGGGGCTGCATAGCGATGACGACGAGGAGCCCCGGCCGCCGAACAACAGTGGACAGAAGGGTTTTCCCCCACAAGTGCGGACGGTGAACATGATCTACGCAACCCACATCCCCAAGAGGGAGCGGAAGCGTGCGTTAAGGGACGTATATGTGATAGAACCGGTCGCCCCAAAGTTCAACCCATGGTCCTCCTGCCCGATCACCTTTGATCGAAGGGACCATCCCACTAGCACCCGTCACGGCGGATTCGCCGCATTGGTCCTAGACCCAATTATTGACGGATTTCATCTCACTAGAGTCCTTATGGACGGCGGCAGCAGCCTGAACCTGCTTTACCAGGATACAGTGCGGAAAATGGGCATAGATCCCTTGAGGATTAAGCCCACCAAAACGACCTTTAAAGGCGTAATACCAGGTGTAGAGGCAAACTGCACAGGCTCGGTCACACTTGAAGTGGTCTTCGGATCTTCGGATAATTTCCGAAGCGAGGAGTTAATCTTCGACATAGTCCCGTTTCACAGTGGCTATCATGCACTGCTCGGGCGAACCGCATTCACCAAATTCAATGCGGTACCACACTACGCATACCTTAAGCTCAAGATGCCAGGCCCCCATGGAGTAATTACGGTTAATGGAAACACCGAACGCTCCCTCCGAATGGAGGAGCACATGGCGGCCCTTGCAGCGGAAGTACAAAGCAGCCTCTCCAGGCAGTTCTCCAGTCCGACCATTAAACGTCCGGACACCGTCAAGCGCGCCCGGAGTAACCTACAACAAGACCGCCTGGCACGTTCCGAGCAGGCTAGCAATGCGGCCCCAACCCCAACCCTCACAAAAGGCAACACTAGTACTTCGCGTCCATAACTACGCTCTTGAAATACCATGGGCATAGGGGGAGGGGCGCCATCACGGCACGCCCAAAACACGGCTTAA
Source organism: Triticum aestivum (assembly GCF_018294505.1). Classification (NCBI taxonomy): domain Eukaryota; kingdom Viridiplantae; phylum Streptophyta; class Magnoliopsida; order Poales; family Poaceae; genus Triticum; species Triticum aestivum. The sequence continues at coordinate 517,326,241 of NC_057800.1, read as the reverse complement.
ACCGCACCAGGGGCTGCCGATTTTTTAGTTTTCTCTTACTTCCAGGACTCTACTCTTCGGAAGGCTTGTTCGGCAGTTCAATTTCCGCACAAATGATGCAAGGACCAGGGAAGCAGACAAGCCATGCCTCATTACGGAAATCCCAGGTGGTCTCTATCACGAGCAGTATACCTGTTTCGCATACTATTCCGCAGCTTGCCCCTGGAGCAGACATGGTAAATAGTCCAACTTTTCGTTTATCGCATTACTTGTATCGTTCTGCTTTGATCGCAACTATTTTAATAAACAATGCATAGCTTTTGTCTATTTTTTGCATTACCTTTTCTTATATATATGTTCCTTAACGACATGTTGCACCCGTACACTTTGGTACGGCCAAAATACGCCAGGGGCTTCAGTACCCCTCAATATGGTGTGAGAAGTCCGAACACTTTAACAAGTGCGGCACCCCGAACTTATAGCATTATATGCACCGGCTCCGAATCATGTCTTGGGTCAATAGTTGGGTTTGCCCGGCTCCTATGTTTTGGTGCCTTACGTTCCGCTATATCGGCTAAGGTAGCACTAGGAGAACCACTGCGATTGTGCACTGGTTGAGCTGGGTCGAGCACCTCAGTGGAGAAAGCTAAAACTGATCGTCATGATGAGGCGAGAGCTGGTCGCTGTTCGAGAGGTCTTTTCGAGTCCTTAAAGACTTATGCCACTTAGGGCGAGGAGTCGGCTTTGTCCGGCAAAGGCGTGGATAGTGCCCCGAACTCGGTCTTCCGAATACTAGGGGCTTCGCCGAAATTTAAAATTATAGAATTCTATGGCTAAGTGAGAGTGTTCACGCATTATAGTCTGATTGCCTCGTTCGTTGGGCTGAGCGCCTCCCTCGAAGGACCCAAATATGGGAAAAAGAGCGCCCAGGTTTATCCCCGAACACCCCAGCACTAGCGGCAAGGGGGAAGAAGCCGATGACTCGCCATCTCTCAGTATTGATAAACACCCGCACAGAAGGTAATATTTTAAATTCAAGTAGCATTGCTTAGTGCATATGAACAAGTTTTCAGCGCACAGGATATTGACTCATTTTTGTTAGACTCCTGTGAATTCTATTTGATCCTCTATTCGGCTTTTCTTCCCGAACGCCAAACAGAGCATCAGGGGTTACTGTCTATGCGGTACTATTATTTAAGCATTCTTTACTTACCTCAAAGCATGTTAAAAGGCTTGTACAAGCTTCAGTCAGTCCGCTCTCGGCGGACTGAACCTTCTGGATCACCGCACTCATAATAGTGTGGTGCCCCTCGTCGATGGAGGAACCTTGGAGCGCCTCCAACATATTGTCCGGCGCCTCCGGTTGGACGGAGGTCACCGGCACGGCGGGCTTGCTCCTCTTAGAAGGAGGTCCCCCGCCAGACTCTAGAACCTTTGAGGATTCCGGAGCGGTGTCCGGCCTAGGGCCGGACTTGGAGCCCTGGGGGTTTCATCCCCTTTACTCCTGGAGTCCGGAGGTCGCCTTGCGGCGCCTCCAAGCCCAGCTCCTCCCGGATTGGAACCTATTGGGAAAACACTTCGGTGTCGTCCGTAGGGCGGGTGGAGGAAGCCGTCGGAAGTGAGTTCACGTCCGACGAGTCCAGTGAGACGCTCGATGACGCGTCGAGCCGGTCTTTGGGTGGGCTGCATAAACACATTTGACATAAGGGAAAGCTGTGCAATAAACGAATACCATGAATTACTTTGGTATCCGGATACTTACGATTTCGCCAGGGGCTTGGCCCTGGGCACCCACTCCTCTCTGCCGTTGTCAGCGTCGGTGGAGTAGTCCGGAGAAAGGGTTTTCCCCTTCTTGGACCCTTCGGCCTCCCCAGTTGGGGCGGCCTTCCTTTTCTTCCCTTCCCCCGCTGGAGGGGGAGGGGTCTCTTCTTCCTCCTCCTCGTCTTCATGGGAGGAGTGCGCCTCGGATTCGTCGGATGGTGAATCCGACACCTCCGGGCGTCGGGCACTCTTTCGAGTCCCTGTGGCCTTCTTCTTGGCCCTCTTCTCCGGCACCACGTAGGGTGCCGGAACCAGCAGCTTTGCCAATTGAGCGTCCGCTGGGCCTTTGGGCAAAGGCGCTGGATAGTCGATCCGTCCGGACTTCGCCTGCCAATCCTGTCAAAGGTAAGGGAGTTTAGATCCCGCATAGAGTCAAACTATGGAAAACTGATACCCTGTAAAAGGAAAAAAACAGCTTATCGCAAGCGCGTGATGCTGCACGCTGAATCCGTGATCCTCGGTAGCGGATGCGGGAGCCTTGGCGTCCTTGAAAAGCATCCTCCAGGCATCTTCGTACGTCGTGTCAAAGAGCCTGTTTAGAGTTTGATGCTGCACCGGGTCGAACTCCCACAGATTGAAAGCCCGTCATTGACACGGGAGGATCAGGCGGATGAGCATAACCTGGACTACGCTGACAAGCCTGAGCTGCTTGTTCACCAGGGATTGGATGCATGTTTGCAGTCCAGTCACCTCCTTTTGGTTACCCCACGACAGGCCCGTCTCCTTCCAGGACATGAGCCACGTAGGGGGGCCGGATCGAAACTCAGGGGGTGCGCCCCATTCGGCGTCGCGCGGCTCGGTGGCGTAAAACCACCATGATTGCCACCCCTTGAGGGTCTCCACAAAGGAGCCCTCAAGCCATAGGACGTTGGCCATCTTGCCAACCATGGCACCACCGCACTCCGCCTGGCTGCCGCGCACCACCTTTGGCTCGACGTGGAAAGTCTTAAGCCATAGGCCGAAATGGGGGCGGATGCGGAGGAACGCCTCGCACACAACGATGAACGCCGAGATGTTGAGGACGAAGTTCGAGGCCAGATCGTGGAAATCCAGGCCGTAGTAGAACATGAGCTCTCGGACAAATGGATGCAGAGGGAAGCCCAGTCCGCGGAGGAAATGGGGGAGGAATACCACCCCCTCATGGGGCCTAGGAGTGGGGATGAGCTGCCCCTTTTCGGGAAGCCGGTGCGCGATGTCGCTAGCCAGATATCCGGCCTTCCTCAGCTTTTTGATGTGTCCCTCCATGACAGAGGAGACCATTCACTTGCCTCCCGCTCCGGACATGACCGGAGAAGGTTGAGGTGGTAGTGCGGACTTGGGTGCTGGTGCTCGAGTACGCAAGAATGGATAGGAAAAGGAGGAAGAAGGCGTGGGTGAAAAGGTGGATCCTTATCCCCTTATATGGATGGACGCAACTACGTGTCCCCACCAGCCTGGTAAAACTCGCTTATCTCCAAGCGTCGTAATCTATGACGCGGTTGGGTTACCCACGCCCGTATTGATGAGAATCCCGGAATAAGGGGACACAATCTCTGCTTTAACAAGACGTGCCAAGGAAACCGCCTCGCGTAACGCGCTAAGATGGGACAGTAAAACGGTTCGAATAAAAGCTTGGCCGTGGTGTGATATCACACTACGGAATACGTCAGCAGATTAGATTTGTGTAAATATTATTCTCTCTATGGCAATATGTGGAAACTTATTTTGCAGAGCCGGACAATATCTTTGTGTTCAAAATCTTCTATGAAGTACTTGGAGGAGGAACCCGCCTTGCAATGCCGAAGACAATTTGTGTGTCGGACTCGTCTTCATTGAAGCCTGGTTCAGGGGCTACTGAGGGAGTCCTGGATTAGGGGGTGTTCGGATAGCCGAACTATACCTTCAGCCGGACTCCTGGACTATGAAGATACAAGATTGAAGACTCCGTCCCGTGTCCGAAAGGGACTTTCCTTGGCGTGGAAGGCAAGCTTGGTGATACGGATGTTCAGATCTCCTACCATTGTAACCGAATCTATGTAACCCTAACCCTATCCGGTGTCTATATAAACCGGAGGTTTTTAGTCCATAGGACATCAATGACAACATACAATCATACTATAGGCTACCTTCTAGGGTTTAGCCTCTCTGATCTCGTGGTAGATCTATTCTTGGAACACCCATATCATCAATATTAATCAAGCAGGACGTAGGGTTTTACCTCCATCAAGAGGGCCCGAACCTGGGTAAAACTTCGTGTCCCTTGCCTCCTATTACCATCCGGCCTAGACGCACAGTTCGGGACCCCCTACCTGAGATCCACCGGTTTTGACACCGACAATCCCCCCGTGGACTTTGTGCGGCAACAGCGCCCCCCAGGGTAGGACCCTCTGTGGGAGACTTCTTCTCCCGTTTGGAAGCTTCGGCTTCTGAATCCCCTGGCACAGTCCTTTTCCTCTTCCGGTCGTCTTCCTTCATGGATACGCTCGCTCCCTCGGCTAGTATGGGCAGCGTTGGGGGCCCGCGTCCGCCCGCATTATCCTCCACAGTATCTTCCTTCAAGGGCTCCGGGCAAGGTGCAGTCTGGAGCATCTTTTCCAATACCGGATTTTCCAAACCCTCAGGGAGGGGTGCCGAACACCGAATCAACTTCGCCTTTGTTAGCCAGTCCTGGTCAAAAAGCGAACTTTCAGAAATAACTTTGTAACAAAGGAGAGATAGTATGTTCGGTCGGAAGATGCCTTACCTGTTCGGCGGCGCGGTTACTACTCAGGCCCACGTCCTCGGTGATTTCTGGACACTCCGCCTGAGACCCGAAGAATGACTTGTACATCTCCTCGTGCGTCAGGCCGAGAAAATTTTGAATGGCACAAGGTCCCTCGGGATTGAACTCCCATAGGCGAAGAGGCCGGCGTTTGCAAGGCACGACTTGACGAACCAGCATAACCTGTATTACCGCAACCAAACTGAAATCTCCATTGAAGAGATCTCGAATGCGACTTTGCAGTATAGGCACGTCCTTGGCTGGACCCCAGCTCAGACCTCTGATGATCCATGACATCAGCTCTGGTGGAGGGCCCGAGCGGAAAATAGGGGGAGCAGCCCACTTGGCACTTCTAGGAGCCGTGATGTAGAACCACTCCTGTTGCCACAATTCAGACACCTCTGGGATGGAACCTTTGGGCCATGGAGCTCCCGTCATCTTGCGTATTGAGGCACCTCCACACGCTGCATGTTGCCCCTCGATCATCTTCGGCTTCACTTCAAAGGTCTTGAGCCATAGGCCAAAGTGAGGGGTAACCCGGAGGAAGGCCTCGCACACGACCATAAATGTCGTGATATGAAAAAAGGAGTCTGGAGCTAGATCATGAAAGTCTAGCCCGTAGTAAAACATCAAACCCCTTACGAAAGGATCCAGAGCAAGGCCTAGACCTCGAAGGAAGTGGGAGGCGAACACGGTGTTCTCGTTGGGTTCGGGGGTGGGGACGGCCTGCCCTCGGGGAGGCAGCCGATGCAAAATCTCGGCAGTCAGATATCTGGCCTCTTTCAACTTTTTGATGTCTTCTTCCGTGACGGAGGAAGGCACCCATCGTCCTTGAAGGCTAGATCCGGACATGACTGATGGTTCGGGGCACCTGACCTGAGCTTCGGGCGTTTGAGCTTGAGGTGGGGGAAGGATTCGATTGAACTCGGGAGGGAAAAATAAAAGCCTTGTCCCCTTTATAAAGAGGGTGAATATCAAGCGTCCTCTTCGTGTTCGTTTGGACTTGCCTATAATCTAGGAGTCCTAGAAGCAGTTGGGTTACCCACGCCCGTATTGTTGAGAATCCCGAAATAAGGGGACACCATCTCTGCTTTAACAAGACGTGCCAAGGAAACCGCCTCGCATGACGCGCTGAGGTGGGATAATAAAACGACTCGGATAAAGGCTTGGCCGTGGTGTGTCACACTACAGAATACGTCAGCAGATTAGATTTTTGTGAATATTATTCTCTCTATGGCAATATGTGGAAACTTATTTTGCAGAGCCGGACACTATCTTTGTGTTCAAAATCTTCTATGAAGTACTTGGAGGAGGAACCCGCCTTGCAATGCCGAAGACAATCTGCGCGCCGGACTCATCATCATTGAAGCCTGGTTCAGGCGCTACTGAGGGAGTCCTGGATTAGGGGGTGTTCGGGTAGCAGGACTATACCTTCAGCCGAACTCCTGGACTACGAAGATACCAGATTGAAGACTTCGTCCCGTGTCCGGAAGGGACTTTCCTTGGCGTGGAAGGAAAGCATGGCGATATGAATATGTAGATCTCCTACCATTGTATCCTACTTTGTGTAACCCTAACCCTCTCCAGTGTCTATATAAACCGGAGGGTTTTAGTCCGTAGGAAAACATACATCACAACAATCATACCATAGGCTAGCTTCTAGGGTTTAGCCTCTTCGATCTCGTGGTAGATCTACTCTTGTACTACCCATATCATCAATATTAATCAAGCAAGACATAGGGTTTTACCTCCATCGAGAGGGCCCGAAACTGGGTAAAACTTCATGTCCCTTGCCTCCTGTTACCATCCGGCCTAGATGCATAGTTCGGGACCCCCTACCCGAGATCCGCCGGTTTTGACACCGACAGGGAGCACCTCTGCGATTGTTACCGCCGGGTCAGCCGGACGCGTACCTCAGACTGGGTGAAGCCGAAAGCTAGCGTTCTTAAGAGAATATTCGGTCGGTGAACAAAAGATGACTTTTATTTATAATCCATATCTGCCCCCAGATGTTTTTTTGCGCTTCTTGTCGCAGTCCGGACATGCACTTTAGGGCATGCCTACCCAGGGAAAGGAACCCTTAACGGAACTATTCTCTCTGGAAGATGTTTCTTACTACCCATGTAATATAACATAACAAGTTGGGCACTTGTCTGATAAAGCACTAATGACCCCTATGCCTGGTCTCCACGCATGCACCGGTTCTTACATAACCGAAAGGGTATTCGGATACACTCTGGACTATCGGGTCCCGAGGTTGAAGCGAAAAGGTCCGCCATGACAAACGATCTACAATCCGGCTAGAAGGCATCATACATGTCACTTTAAAATTGCATAGTCAATTTGACTGATTGAATTCCTCTTCAATGCCATCCAATAGGCTGTCTAGTCTGCAGTCCTGTTGGGAATACTTTGCGGCCAATTCTACTTGGCCATACACTAAACTGACAGGGATCTCCTTGCCATCAGGCCCCACAGGTCCGAATTCGGCCATGTGGTTCGGGTCAGCCTTCGTGTACCGTGTCTTCACCATTGCCCAGGCTTCCCCGGCACCCTGACGGCAGGCCGATATCTTCCATAATAGGAAGCGCCGCCATGCTCCCTTCAGCCTTTCTACAAGCTCTCCAAGGCCTTCAGGTATGGAGACGGACGGTCACAAGGCCTGGGCAACGCCTTGCATCACCTGCCGAACTCGTTCGTGCAACTGCGAGAGCTCGGGAAGAAGATCACCCGTCGAACCAGGCATCTCTTCGGCAGGACGACCTGTAAGCATACCTACAGACATAACTCTGTTAGCCAGCTTCCTCACCAAACTCTTTTTTCAAAGTTCGTTCAAGCACTTACTAAATATGCCGCGTCGAAGCCGTCGATTCTCCTTAACAGAGTCCGACAGTTGGGCATGAACATCTTTTAGTTCCACGCCCAACTTGGTGTTGGCATCTTGGAGATCATTCTTCTCCTGCCTCACCCTCGTCAGCATGCTCTCACCGGCCTTCAGCTGGCATATGAGCTGTTGCTTATCCGGATTTACTCTAGCGTCATCTGCAATTTTATCGTCAGATCTGCATATACACCGCACTCTAATATGATACTTATCATTCGAATGATATGTTACCAGAGGGGGTCTTTTTGGGCTCCCCCACTGCGGCTAGTGCGGCCTGCAGTTGGGCCTTGCACTCTTCCAGCTCCTGGGATAGTTGAGTATTCTTTTCTGTAAGAACCTGCATAACAAATGATCCTTAAATCAGTTATCCTAACTGTTTCAAGTCTCAGGGGCTACTGATATATATAATCATCAAATTTTCTCACCCGTATGTATTTTACATACTTCTCCGTGGCTCTGGCTAGACCATTTTGAGCGGCACGGAGGTGCGCATCTCCCGAGTTGAAGGCATCCAATGCCTCTTGGGAGAAACAAGCGTCACGAAGAACAGTCCGGCGACGCCTGTGGTTCATGGCACTTTCCACCTCGGAATGTGTGGTGGACAGTTTATCCGCATCCTCTGTCGGAGGAGCACCCGACGCATGCGTTGTATTTGTTCCCGCCTCTGAATCCGGCCTCAGAGCCTGGCTTGTGGAGGCGCGATTGGTAGCCTCTCCGGGTATAGTCCAGCGAGCTCTCTTTTTCCTGAAAAGAAGGCATGGGCGTTAATATGCCTCCGCAAATAATGTCTTGCAATAAAGACGGCGCGCCGTACCACTACGCCGGTGCCTCAATCCGAACTGCAGATCTTTTCAGCCTGCCTGGCCTTGCGGCCCCTTGTTGGCTAGTTGCCACAGGCTCGACCTTCTGCCCCGAGGACCTCCCCTGCAAAACACGGCTGTTATACAGTAATCAAAAAGCGCAAGGACGGGTCCCTTTTTACGTGCTGGGACTTTGGTCTCAGTCACTATCACCCAGGAAAGACCAATGTTGTGGCAGATGCATTGAGCTGCAAGAGCTATGTTAATACCCTCACAGCAAGAGGATTACCTCAGGAGTTAATTGATGATCTCAGAGATCTTCGATTGGAGATAGTACCACGAGGTTTTGTTACCGCAATGGAAATTCAATCCACTTTGTTGGGAAAGATCCGAGAAGCCCAGAAGTTAGACAAAGGTATTGCAAAGATAAAGGGAAGGATGAACCAAGGAAAGGCAGAAGGATTTCATGAGGATGAACATGGAACCTTATGGTTTGAGCAGCGTATTTACGAGCCAAATGACCCATAGATCAGGAAATTGATTCTTCAGGAGGCTCATGATTTGCCTTATTCAATACACCCGGGCAACACCAAGATGTATTTGGACTTGAAGGAAAGTTTCTGGTGGATAGGTATGAAGAAGGATATTGCCGAGTATGTCGCAGTATGTGACATGTGTCAGAGGGTTGAGGCAGAGCACCAGAAACTAGCAGGATTACTTCAGCCTTTGCTGATACTAGATTGGAAGTGGGACAAGCTTGGCATGGAATTCATTACAGGATTACCCAGGACCCGATCAGGCTATGATTCTATTTTGGTAGTGGTTGATCGCTTGACTAAGGTAGCTCACTTCATCCCCGTGAAAACCACATATACAAGTGCTAAGTTAGCCAAGATATACATGACCAGGATCGTATGTCTGCATGGAGTTCCGAGGACCATCATATCAGATAGAGGAACACAATTTACCTCAAAGTTTTGGCATCAATTACATGAAATTTTGGGTACCAAGATGGAGTTCAGTACAACTTTTCATCCGCAGACAGATGGACAGACCAAAAGAGTCAATCAGATTCAGGAGGACATGTCGAGAACTTGTGCGCTAGATTATGGATCTAGTTGGGATGATAATTTGCCTTACGCAGAGTTCTCATATAACAACAGCTATCAAGCTAGTTTGAAAATGGCCCCTTTCGAAGCTTTGTACAGAAGGAGGTGCAGGACACCATTGATGTGGGATGAAGTTGGAGACCATAAATTATCCGAAACCGATTTAATCAGAGATTCAGAGGAGAAAGTCAAGTTGATCCATGACAGACTCAAGATAGCCCAGTCTAGGCAGAAGAGTTATGCTGATGCTAAACGCAAGGAGGTAGCCTACGAAGTCGAAGATAGAGCATATCTTCGTGTGTCTCCACTTCAAGGAGTTAAATGATTTGGAGTCAAAGGAAAGTCAGCACCATGATTTATGGGGCCATACAGAATTTTAGAACGCACGGGTGAAGTTCCCTACAAATTGGAATTACCTGAAGCCTTGTCAGGAGTTCATGATGTGTTTCATGTTTCCCAGTTAAAGAAGTGCCATGCAGAGATGGCTGATATTCCTCTGAGACAAAGAGTGCCTGAGGGAGTCTTGGATTAGGGGGTCTCCGGACAGCTGGACTATATCCTTTGGCCGGACTGTTGGACTATGACAAGATTGAAGACTTTGTCCCGTGTCTAGATGGGACTCTCCTTGGCGTGGAAGGCAAGCTTGGCAATACGGACATGTAGATCTCCTTCCTTGTAACCGACTCTGTGTAACCCTAGCCCCCTCCGGTGTCTATATAAACCGGAGGGTTTAGTCCGTAGGACAAGGACAATCATACCATAGGCTAGCTTCTAGGGTTTAGCCTCTATAATCTCGTGGTAGATCAACTCTTGTAATACTCATACCATCAAGATCAATCAAGCAGGAAGTAGGGTATTACCTCCATCGAGAGGGCTCGAACCTGGGTAAACATCGTGTCCCCGCCTCCTGTTACCATCCGCCTTAGATGCACAGTTCGGGACCCCCTACCCGAGATCCGCCGGTTTTGACACCGACATTGGTGCTTTCATTGAGAGTTCCACTGTGCCATCACCGTAAGGCTTGATGGCTCATTGGATCATCAGTAACGATGCGGTCCAGGGTGAGGTTTTCCTCCCCGGACAGATCTTCGTCGGCGGCTTCGCACTGCGGGCCAACTCGCTTGGCCATCTGGAGCAGGTCGAGAGCTACGCCCCTGGCCATCAGGCCAGGTTCGGAAACTTAAACTACACTACCGACATCCGCGGAGACTTGATCTTCGACGGATTCGAGCCCATGTCAGGTGCGCCGCACAATCACAGCGAGCATGGCATAACTCTGCCGTCAGACAGTGCTTGGGTGATCACACCTGCAACTTCTCCGGCCCTCAATCTGGAGCAAATTGCGCCATCCGAGGACAAGGAGATAGACCCTGCCATGGAGGCCGCACTCTCAGTGCCGATGGAGCCGGATACTGACTTCACCCCTCACGAGAGCTGTGTTGCCGAACCACTGGATTTGTCTCCGACCACGGACTCTGAGTTGCCTGCGTCCGTGCCTATCGAATCCGATTGGGCGCCGATCATGGAGTTCACCTCCATGGATATCTTTCAGCACTCACCTTTCGGCGACGTGCTAAATTCATTAAGGACTCTCTCCTTGTCAGGAGATCCTTGGCCGAACTATGTCCGGCTAGAATGGGCTGCGGACGATGAAGAAATTCGCTGCCCACCCACCACCCACTTAGTAGCCTCTGCCGACGATTTAACCGACATGCTCAACTTCGACTCCGAAGACATCGACAGCATGGACGACAATGTAGGAGAGGAACAGGAACCAGTGCCCACAGGGCGCTGGACAGCCACTTCACCACATGACATATACATGGTGGATACACCCAAAGAAAACAATGACAAAGAACGACAATATGCAGCGAAGAATAGCTCCCTCGAGAAGCAGGCAAAGTGTCGGCATAGGCGCCGCTCAAAATCCCGCCTCGGCAAAAACAGCGATAAGAGCGCAAGAGAAAATAACACTCCAGTCGACTCCAAAGGAAACGACGACCACATTGACCCAGCGGCAGAGCACGATGAAACTGCAAACGGCGAACATAGTACGGATCCGATGTCCGAACATGGCGACGTCGAGGATAAACCTCATCAATCCCCCTCTGGGGAGGAAAACAGTCCGGACGAAGATGCACACATCCTCCCAGAAAGGCACTTGGAACAAGAGAACCTCCGCAGAAGGCTTATTGCCATAGCGAGGAGTCTGAAGAAGCAGAAGCAAAGGCTTAAGGACGCACAAAATATGCTCAATAGCAGGTGGAACAAAGTGCTCGACAACGAAGAAATTTATGGTGGAAGTTACCACACAAAGAGCTATCCAAAGCGCAAGCTATTACCTGAATTTGACGATGAGGCCGTAGAGCCCACACAGCCGAAAAATAAAACGGCCAACCGGCCGGATCAACCACCTTGTGGCCGTGATAGAGCGGCTAACAAGGCCGCACATAAGTCAACACACGATCTACGTGAGGACTTGCGCCAAAAATCCAGTATGACCAGATCCATCTATGGATCTAGGAAGCACGCTCCGACACAAAATCAAAACTGAATACTACAACCGTCCGAACGCCATCATACATCCAAATACAGGGGTGCCGCACACCCCCTATGTTTCACCGATGAGGTGCTGGACTACGAATTTCCAGAAGGATTCAAACCAGTGAACATAGAGGCGCACGACGGGACCACAGACCCTGGGGTCTGAATTGAGGACTTTACCCTCCATATCCATATGGCTCGTAGAGACGATCTCCATGCCATCAAGTACTTTCCCCTCAAACTTAAAGGACCAGCTCAGCACTGGCTGAAAAGCCTCCTCGAAAACTCAATTGGAACTTGGGAGGAGTTTGAGGATGCTTTTTGGGCTAATTTTCAAGGGACCTATGTCCGACCTCCGGATGCAGACGATTTAAGTCATATAATTTAACAGTCTGGAGAGTCAGCCCGAAAGCTTTGGAACAGGTTTCTCACTAAGAAGAACCAAATCGTTGACTGCCCCGACACTGAAGCCTTAGCCGCTTTCAAGCACAACGTCCGAGACGAATGGCTCGCCAGACACCTTGGCCAAGAAAAACCGAGAACAATGGCAGCCCTGACAAGCCTCATGGCCCTCTTTTGCGCGGGCGAAGATAGCTGGTTAGCCCGCGGTAGCACCTGTGACCCAAGCACATCCAAAGTCAGGGATGGCAATGGAAAACCACGACGTAGTAAAAGCAAGCATCGAAATAAAGAAGATAGCCCAAATAATACGGTGGTAAATGCCGGATTCAGGGGCTCCCGACCAGGTCAGCGGAAAAGGCCTTTCAAAGGCAGCAGAGATGGACCGTCCAACCTAAACAAGATTCTAGACAAACTATGTCAGATTCATGGCACCCTCGATAAACCTGCAAATCACACCCACAGAGAATGATGGGTCTTCAAGCAGGCCGATAAGCTAAACGCTGAACACAAGGGGAGGGAGACACCAAGCGAAGACTAGGACGAACCTCGCCAGCAAAGCACTGGAGGACAGAAAAAATTCCCACCAAAGGTTAAAACAGTAAATTTGATCCACGTGACGAAGAGGAGAAGCAAACATGCACTCCGAGACATACGCGTCGTAGAGCCCGTCACCCCTAAGTTCAACCCCTGGTTGGCCTGCCCGATCACTTTTGATCGCAGGGATCACCCGACAAGCATCCGACATGAAGGATTGGCTACCTTGGTGTTAGACCCAATAATAAACGGATACCATCTCACACGAGTCCTTATGGATGGCGGCAGTGGTCTAAATCTGATATATCAGGACACAGTCCGCAAAATGGGGATAGACCCGACAAAAATCAGCCACAATAATACTTCCTTCAAGGGAGTAATACCAGGACCAGAGGCTCGCTCCACGGGCTCTCTAATACTAGAGGTTGTATTCGGTTCATCCAACAACTACCGAAGTGAGAAGTTAGACTTCGACATTGCTCCATTCCGAAGCGGCTATCAAGCACTACCCGGAAGAACAGCTTTCGCTCATTTTAATGCGGTACCACATTACGCTTCTCTTAAGCTTAAGATGCCTGGTCCACGTGGCACCATCACAGTTAGTGGAAATATTGAGTGTTCCCTACGCGCGGAAGTACGTGCGGCGGCTTTATCAGCCGAGCACTAGACGGCCTCACCAACCAGAATAAATGACAGGTCGTCAAGACCGCGGACACGGTTAGACGAGAACGGCGCATCACTAGATATACATGAGATTGGTTTGATGGTTAAACCCTCATAGACGGTACCAGGGGCTTCCCGCGTGTAATCAGGGCTAGTTCGGCTCAACTTGACTTATCTTGAATTTTAATGGTTTATCGAGAATAACCAATTTTTTTGGCATGACAACTTTCACCTAAGTTCTTCTCTTTTACAGATGACAATCATGCTACACCCGTCCAGGACACGACACAACGGAGACACAGGCGCAGATGTGCAGCAGGGACCCGCTCAAAGGTTTCTTTTCAGATTAAGACCGTGCGTAAACCTTTTTTACTGTCTCTTGTTGTTCACATCCTCCGGATACTCAATACAACCGAGAAGGATGCTGGCGTTATTGGCATTTCACCACGTCAGAATATTGCACGTACCTAGACACTCGGGGTTTATTATTAAGGGCATTGTTCAGCCCGGAATATGTTATAAAGACCGAATACCTTAGGGAATGTTCGGCGTCGCGAGTTTGGCCTTATATGCATCAGCTCCGAATCATGTCTTTGGTCAAATGTTGGGTTTGCCCGGCTCCCGTGTTTTGCTACCTTACGTTCCGCTCTATCGGCTAAGGCGGCACCGGGAGAACTACTGCGATTGTGCCTGGTTCATCCGGATGAGCACCTCAGTAGAGAAAGCCGAAAACTGACTGTCATGATAAAGCGCAAGACTGGTCAACCACTCGATGACTTAGCGGAATCTTCGGGATTCCTCCGCATTAACGAAGGTCCGTTTCCCGGTCATGTACGCATGCGCACCGTATTCGGATGAGCGCGGAGGTACCAGGGACTATATAGTAGTCCCACCGTCAAACTCCTATGGCTAAGTGAAAGTGTTAAAGCAATATAGTCCGATTGCCTCGTTCGCTGCGCCACCACCTCCTTAATGAACCAAGACGTTGGATCAAGTGTGAATACGTGTTTTTTGCGAACACCCTCGCATTATATGCGTGGGGGCTGAAGCCGACGATTGCAAACTTTCAGGTTATATACATATATACATAAATGCCGCACAGGAGGTGTCATAATACTTTTAGAAAAAGTATAAACATAGCCTTTATAATTCAATAAAACATTGTTTTACAATGGGAATACATGTCACTAGGACATAATATTCTTCGAGCACTGAGCCTCTATTGAACGAGCGCCATCAAGGACTTGTTCAAAGTAGTGCTCGGCAGATACTCGGCCTATGGCCGAACTCTGGGTTGCAATAGCGGTGGCCTCCATCTCTGCCCAGTATGTCTTTACACGGGAAAGTGCCTTACGCGCACCCTCTATGCACGCCGACCTCTTCATAGCGTCGATGTGCGGCACATCACCAAGGAACTATTGCACTAAACTAAAATAACTATTCGGCCTTGGCCCTTCCGGCCACAGATGATCCACAACATACCTCATGGCAAGCCCGGACAACCTATGGAGCTCGGCCCACTCGGCCATTCGCTCATTCAACAGCAGCGGCCGCACTGGAACATGGAACTGTGACTAGAATAGCCTTTCGACTTCACGATCTTTTTGATCCTTGAAGTACTCGGCCGCATCAGCAGCACTGGCTGCCAAATCCACGTATGCGCCTGTAGAACTCCATAGTTGATCAAGAGGGGCATACTTCGGATATTCGAACTTCGTCCGCAATAAAAAGGGCTTCCCAGCCGCGATATCTCCAGCTTGACGCAGCTCCTCCTTCGCCGCTCTGATTTTAGAGCGGGCTTCCTTGGCTGCTACCATGGCCTTCTCCAGGTCCGCCGCCTTCGCCCGGCTTTCTTTTTCAAGAAGCTGGTAACGGTCGGCGGCATCTTTCAACTCAACGGCCATCTTGCCTATTTTTTCCTTGCTTTGGCAATGTGCAGCCTGTTCAGCCCTCAGCTCTTCGACCACCTTTAGAGCGGCCGCATCACTATTCCTGGCTTGTTCCTTGGCTCGGGCAAGTTCCGCCCGAAGGGTCTCCACGGCGGCAGCTCCATCTGTAGTCACAACATATTAAAGATACTAGCATCATGCTCCTCTTACTATGTGTTGATCACCGGAGAAATCACATACCATGTGCCTCATCGAGCTGCTCGTTGACAAGCACGATGTCGGCATTTGCCGCATCAAGTTGCCACTTCAGCTCGCCAAACTCACCAGTCCGACTAGCCACCGGACATTCAGCCACCTGCACATGAAGGCGGCCTGATTATTACCTGGGGCTATGATCCTCTGTTTGCCGCCGTTCTCGACGGCAACCAGAGTCTCAGGGGCTACTATCTGCATAGGGCACACCTAACGTGTGCGGTACTGTAAAAAACATACACTATTTCATGTACCTCAAAGCCTTTCAGCAGACTCATAAAAGCTTCATGCGACTTGCTTTCGGCGGATGAAATCCTCTCAATCACCGTACCCATTAGCGTACGATGCGCTTCTGAGATGGTCGCTTGCTCCAGAAGATCCTTCAGTGTGTCCGAGCGCACATCGGACGGTTCTGGACTCTTTCTGTTGCTCTCTTTAGGAGCCGAATACTGAGGACTTCAGGTGGCCGAAGGATTACCCTCTGGCCTTGGCCGATCAGGAGAAACCCTCTGCAACGACACTTCAGGGTCGCCCGCCTCATGAGGCGGGGTGGCATGGGGAGGTGTTTCGCTCTCCATCATCTCCGGAAGAAGATCCCCCGAAGAAGAACTCTGTCGAGAAGGGCTACAAGATACATGCTTCGGTTATTGTCTTCAGAAGTAATGTAGGATATTTTTACTATTAAGTACTTTTTGTGTACTTACAGATCGGTAGAGGGCTGATCCCCTTGCGGGCACTATGCGGCAAGAGTACCCTCCGAGGCAGGACCCTCTAGCGAATATTTCTTTCCCCATTTGGAAACCTTTGTTTCCGGGTCTTTAGAGGTGGTCCTCTTTCTTCCTTGGGGAGAGGGAATTTCAGATTCTTCTCCCTGGTTATCCTCCTTCGCGGAGGCACTAATTCCCCCGGTTTGGATGAATAATGAGTGAGGCCTGCTTTCAACCTCTTTATTCCCCCCTTTATCTTCCCCTGAGGGCGCCTGATAAGGCGCCGACTTGAGCATTCAGGCCAGTACTGGATCCGCTGAGCCTTCGGGAAGGGTGGCCGAACACCTGATCATCTTCGCCTTTGTTACCCAGTCCTGGTCAAAGAGTGACCTTTCAGAATGATGTTGTCATAAATAAAAAAACAAAGCGTTCGGCCATGGAATTACTTACTTGGGTATCTGGACGTTTGCAGCTCAGACCCGCATCCTCGGTGGTGTTCGGACACCTTATTTGTGGTCCGAAGAACAATTTGTACATCTCTTCGAGCGTCATGCCGAGGAAGTGCTGAATAGTTCGCGGTCCTTCCGGGTTGAACTCCCACATACGGAGGGGTCGACGTTTGCAAGGCGGGACTTGACGAACTAGCATGACTTGCATTACCGTGGCCAGGCTGACATCTCTCTCTAAGAGATCTTGGATGCGACTCTGCAATATCGGTACATCATTTACTGGCCCCCAGTCCAGCCCCTTGTTGATCCATGACGTCAGTTGTGGTGGGGGGCCCGAGCAAAAGGAAGGGCGGCTACCCACTTGGTACCACGGGGAGCTGTGATATAAAACAGCTCTCGTTGCCATAAACTGGACACCTATGGGACGGAACCATCTGGCCATGGAACATCAGCGCTTTTTCTTATTGCGGCACCTCTGCACTCTGCATGTTGCCCCTCGATCATCTTCGGCTTCACATTGAAAGTCTTGAGTCACATGCCGAAGTGTGGGGTAATGCAGTGGAAGGCCTCACACACAGCGATGAACGACGAGACATGAAGGAGGGAATCCGGGGCTAGGTCATGGAAATCCAGCCCATAATAGAACATGAGCCCCCTAATGAAGGGATCCAGGGCGAGGCCTAGCCCTCGGAGGAAGTGAGAGATGAATACAACACTCTCGCTGGGTTCGGGAGTGGGAATGACCTACCCTCAAGCAGGCATCCTGTGCGAGATTTCGCCAGTCAAATACCTGGCCTCTCTTAGCTTCTTGATGTCTTCCTCTGTGATAGAGGAAGGCATCCACCGACCTTGAAGGTTGGATCCGGACATGGTTGAAGGTCCGAAGCGCCTGACCTGAGCCTTGGGTGTTGGAACTCGAGGCGGGGGAAGGATTCGATTGCGTGCGAGAGGGAAAAAAGGACAAGCCTTGGCCTCTTTATAAAGAGGGTGACTATCAAGCGTCCTCCTCGTGGCCATTTGGGACTTGCCTAAAATCGAGGAGTCATACCAACAGGCACGATTGGGTTACCCATGTCCGTATTGATGAGAATCCCGTAATAAGGGGGACACTATCTCTGCTTCGACAAGATGTGTCAAGAAAACCGCCTCGCGATATGTGCAGTGCCGGGTGATAAAAATGGTTCGAATAATGACCGGGCCATGGCATGATGTCATGTTGCTAAACGTGTCAGCAGATTATATTTGTGGAGATATTATACTCTCTACGGTGGTATGTGGAACTTGTTTTGCAGAGCCGGACAGTATCCTTGTGTTCAAAATTTTCTATGGAGTATTTAGAAGAACCTGCCTTACAATGCCGAAGACAAATCTGCGTGCCGGACTCATCGTCATTGAAGCCTGGTTCAGGGGCTACTGAGGGAGTCCTGGATTAGGGGGTCTCCGGACAGCCGGACTGTATCCTTTGGCCGGACTGTTGGACTATGAAGATACAAGATGGAAGACTTCATCTCGTGTCTAGATGGGACTCTCCTTGGCGTGGAAGGCAAGCTTGGCAATACGGATATGTAGATCTCCTTCCTTGTAACCGACTCTATGTAACCCTAGCCCCCTTCGGTGTCTATATAAACTGGAGGGTTTAGTCCATAGGACAAGCACAATCATACCATAGGCTAGCTTCTAGGGTTTAGCCTCTATGATCTCGTGGTAGATCAACTCTTGTAATACTCATATCATCAAGATCAATCAAGCAGGAGGTAGGGTATTACCTCCATCGAGAGGGCCCGAACCTGGGTAAACATAGTGTCCCCCGCCTCCTGTTACCATCCGCCTTAGATGCACAGTTCGGGACCCCCTACCCAAGATCCACCGGTTTTGACACTGACAGTACCACTTGAGGCCATACAGTTGGATAGTGATCTGACCTATGAGGAGAAGCCCATCAAGATTCTCGAGACTGCAAGCAGGGTTACCCGCAGCAATGTCATCAAGTTTTGCAAGGTTTAGTGGAGTCATCATATTGAGGAAGAAGCCACCTGGGAACGAGAAGAAGACCTCCGACAGGACCACCCACACCTTTTTGCTAGCCAACCCGAATCTCGAGGGCGAGATTCATCTTAAGGGGGGTAGGTTTGTAACATCCCAATTTTCAATTTGGATGTTTGTACTAGATCATTCATATGCATCCATGATTTATGCATTTTGCCCGATTTGTTTTATTTGATTTTTCATCCAAGGAACTTTGAGCAACTCAAGGACCAAAAGAGAGAGTTGGAAGTTTCCCTAAAAACCATTTTGAATTTTTTCGAAGTTGGGAGTTTGGATCAAATTTGGTTTCACCAAAAAAATTCATTTCCATTATATCAAAAATAAAATAAAGAGAGAAGATAAAATGAATTCTTCAAAATCAGAAAAGAAAATATTGGAAATTGAATTTAGAACCAAAATATATTTTTTTAGTTTTATTTGCAATTTATTTTATTAGCATAGCAAAAGGTTTATTTTTGAAAATTTTCATTTTAGGCCGGATAAATGTTCACAAGGTCATATATAAGACCATATTACTATGTGAATTTTCTAGGATTTTTAGGCTAACATTTATTTGTATTTTTGTTGTTTCATTGCTTGTGTAAAAAACGTTTAAAGAAACGCAGCCCAGCAGGCCCAGGCGCTATCTCCTTCTTCCTCCTCTGTGATCGTTATAGAAACATGTACGCACGCACGCAGGCAGCACCCCACCCTAGCGCCCCACCCCTCCCCTCCTCTCTCTCGCTCCAAAACCGCTCTGAATCGATTCCCATCGCCTCCCTCTACCTTTTACCCTTCACTAGTGCGCCTTAATTCCCCTCTAATGGCCATCAGAAGCCCAAGTAACAGCCACCATTAACATCATAAAGTCGGAAACGCTCAGCTCATCTCCAGACCTCCCCAAGCCCTATATAAAGCACCACTGGGAGCCCCTCTCACCCCTTGTCCAAAGCCCGCTCCTTCTGGAGTTTTCCCCCTCCCTAACCTCGCCAATTGCTCTACCTCTCACTGTGCGTACAGGAAGCAATCTACAACCACAACTTGTGCAAGTGGTTCACCTCATCCTCCTCTACATCGTTCCGCACGCGTCCTTCGCCGAAGCACACCGGAGACACCTTCTTCCTCGTCTCCGGCGACAAGTCCGGTGAGCACCCAGCCAGCGAATCACAGAGCGTCACTTGTCTCTGGCCAATTTTCTTTTCTTTTTCAAGAATTTTTCCAAATTCAGATTCTTGACCAAATCTTCTTTCTAGTATATCTTTTAGTCTATAGATCTGATTTAGCTTATTCTTTTCCTACTAGTTCATAGAAATCCTATCTATCCAGAGAACTAAATGAAAAATATTTTTGATAATTTTAAAATTTGAATTCAAACAGATCTGAATTCAAACTTCGTTAGGACGTATCTCGAGTTTCATAACTCCGTTTTAGGTGATTCTTTTTGCAAATCAAAGCTCGTAACGTGTACTTTTTGTTAAAAACCAAAACAATTTATTTTTGTTGCTGTAAAAATTACGTTCTGCACAGAAACTTTATTTGGTTGTTTTTGAAGTTTTCTGAAGTCCTCTCTTTGTTTTCTTTTTGATTCTTTGCTTGTATGCTTATGTATGTTATTGCTTGCTTACGCTAGATCATCCGGAGTGTGAGGCTTGCTACTACGAATCTTTAGAGTTCAATGTTCGCAAGGCAAGTTCACACTTTGATCATATTTTTCAATACCTAGTTTTTACTATGCATTAGTTTCACCCTCAAAGATTGCATGAGTAGGATTGGGAACATGTGGTTATGCTTTGTAGTTCATGTGGTAGGAACCTATGACTTTTGATCACCCCGGGGATATTCTTTATATCATATATTGCTTAGCCATGCTCGTAGACAGGGAATGGTATGTGTGATCCATGCTAGTTGCGAGAGTTAGTAATTTTGGGATAACCTAAGGTGGCAACTTTAATACACATCTGGGTGGATTATTTGGGGCACCTAGAGAAACTAGTGCTTGCCCAAGGGGAATCCCGGAGTACCCGTGTGATTACCCTAGGTCCGCCACCCAGGCTCAAAGGGATCATAAGATATTTCATGCCCAGAAACTTCTGTGTGCAGCCACAAGCCATTATGTTCTCTGGCATAGTTGAGTAAGTTGTGTGACCTCTTTCCGTGGTAGACTAGGTGATGTAGGGGAAAGTAGGTGTACCGGTCTACCCAGGGTTAAGGGGAAACACTTCTGAAAGGCTATGTCTCGATCTTCCGATCATGGAGGTGGTCGAGTCTTGTGGGGAAAAGTGCGCAAACCTCTGCAGAGTGTACAAACTAATCCTGATTAGCCATGTCCCCTGTTATGGACATCTTGAGTATCTAGAAGTGAATTATTAGTTGATCTCATCACTCTTTTTAATGAAATTATTGGGTTACTAATAACTTGGGAATTTTAGGATTGAGTTGGAGGAACCTTCTCAGTAATGGCATTTTAATTTAGTAGTAAAAAATGTATTCCTTTGTTGTAGGGTAAAATTATTTTTATGCAAAATAAAACTTAGAGCCTCCACCAGCTAAATTTACATATAGAGATAGTCTTTTCATTTATTATTATTCTATGGTGTGAAATTGCCAGCATATTCCATGTGCTGACCTACACGGCTGCAACGTCTCATGTTGCAGACTTTTCCGACGAAGATTAAAGGTGTGATAGGTCGTTGTTCTACACTTAGTCTGTCATGGAGTTGGATGGACTCATTTACCTTCAATGCTTCCGCAATTATTTTAATTGAGATGGTCTTTGGCCATATTATTGTAATAAATTCTCTTTTGAGAACCTCGATGTAATAAAGTATGATTGAACTCTGTTATAATTTCTCGAGTACGGTGTGTGTCACCATACCGATCCAGGGATGACACTTAAGCACAGAGACTTCGATCCATTTTGTGTTGGGTTGTTACAGACACTGACAGAGGGGTTGTGGGCTGTCGTCACCGTTGCTGAGCGAATCCTCTCAGGGCTCCGTCACCGGAATCCATTCGTGCCATTGGACGCCGTCTTTGACGAGCTGGCTCCCGTCGACCGGGAGCGGGCTCTGCGGGCGGTTGCACCCTACATCATCAATGTCGTGCGCCTTGAGAAGTAGAGGGACTTTGGTGGTATTTAGTCATCCTCTGCATGGGCATGTCCATGTCTCGGCGCAACATAACCATTGGATCAAACTTAGATGATGCAGATCAGTCACTGTAGCACAAAGCGTGTGGGTGTGTTTGGTTGCATTCTCATCTCAATATAGTTGTTCCCTCTTCGTATATTTGTGTTAACCTACTAGTGTGGGTCGAGAAGGGAACTTTATCTCCCATCCCGTGCACTCTTCATACACCCTGCCTAACACTGATTTGTGCTTCGTATGGTTCATGTTTCATTGAGTACTGTAGCACCGTACTCTTCGTGCGCTGTAGACCTAGTTCTGTTAACATTGATCTCACCATTCATTCTCGACCGGACAATCTAAAAAGCGGTACTATTATGTTACATTACTGTTTATATAGTTAACATGTGCACAACATCATTTGTTATCGTCATATCTTACTACACTAGCAACAATATTATGTAGTACTGACGTATGAACCACTACACATGCCTAGTAGTAGGAGCACTGTGTATGTTCAAGTGGCTGCAGTGTTTCGCACTCCTCTGTCATAAGAGTGGAAATGCTTGCTGTAATCATTTCTTCTTCTTTAGAAAAATAGTGGACACGCTCTACCGTGCGGATCCTCCTTGACGGTCGTCGGGAACCTTGCTACTCACTTTCGCCGACGTGTGGGACAGCCAGCATCGGGGTCCACCAGCCATGCACTAAATTACTCCGTAGTAGTGTGCCCAACTGCACGGTAGACTACCCCGATTGAAGCACCGTAGTAATGCCCAATGAGCCGTCAAATCACAAAATGCCCTCCTTTCTAGTAGTAAGTTGGACGGACGAAGCAACCATCATCTCACTCTTCTCTCTCAGCTTCCTCTCTTGAAGAAAACCCCCACTCGCTTCTCCCTCATCTTGTTCCTCATTTCTTCAAGAAAACCCCGACCAGCTTCTGCCAGTGTTCTTCTCTCCCAAAGAAGGAAAGTTGAGCGCATCAATGGTGTTGATTCTGGCCAAGGCCCGGTCTTGCAACCCCAAGACTGATCCTATAACTCCTTTGTTCTTCTTTTGGGTTTGTGATTATGGTTTCTTTTCTTTTATTTCTATTTGATAGTTTCTTGATGGATGCTAGAGCACCGACCGAAGTGGTGTCTATGGCTCTGGCCAAAACCGTCGAGGCTCATGGTATGAAGAAGCGCAAGCACCTCACCCAGACTACCGTAGACAAGCTCAAAGCCATTGCCATGTCCAAGCCCCCCTCTTCGGGATCCCTCATTAAGCAAGTCCAGGTAATATCTCTTCTTAACGATCTTTTTCTCGATCTTGATCATGTTTTTTCATCTAACACGCAGTACTAGTACTAGTAGTACAACTTTCTGGGTGATCTTGCATGTGATTTTTGTGTGCCAAATGACGGTTCTAAATTCCTCTTTTGACCAAACATGCGAGAGGTTGACACTGATTTATTATAGATTACTTTCAACTACTTTATGAACATCAATGCTACCTTTGAAGAGGGTATATTTGCCTTAGTAACTTGTGTTATGGGTACTACAAGTAATCCCTCTGCTCTCATGTCTCTGAAGACATGTTCTAGTGTCTTTGTTCACTCATTTCTGTGCGTATATGGAGTAAAATATTGAAAATCATCTTATATTTCAGAATGGAGGTAGTAATAAAATATTTGGTTTCTGTTTGAATTAGAACCAGGTCCGCGGTGGAGATGAACATCTCAAAGTCATGCCATGTGAACTGGAAGACCTGAGGATGAGTTCTACTGCTAAACTATCGAGCTGATGTGTCCTTGTTGCCACGTGTCCTGAAGTAGTGTTTTCCCGTAGCATTGTTGTCAGGCGTGTTTTTGAGGCTGTACTTGACCACAACAATTTCCTAGTTGTGCCTTCGATTACAAAGGGTGTGGTTCTTGTAGAGCTTCCCGACAAATCTGATGCGGCCTGTCTTCATCGTCATGTTTATGAGTGGAAAGACCACTCTGTTAAGTTCTCCAAGGTTGACGAGATGGTGATGGTGCCAGTAGACGTCTCTCACGAATTCCATGGCCTAGTCAGTTATACGGGGTTCATCCCGTAGGTCGGTGGCAAGAAATAGTCTACAAAGTTTAATTAGTGCAACTTTGCTTGTCTGTAGTAAGTACTATTGTTGAGTACTTGATTTGTGTTTGTGAACCTTGTATTGTTTAGTACTGCTGCTTTTGGTGTGTGGTGAGTCCTGAGAACAATCTATGTTAATGTCTGTCCACTCAATTCAGTTTGTATATTTTGATGTATCCAGATCATGTTTTTTGTGAGGACGGTTTATCAATTATGGTTACACTCCAATATATGTATGCATTGCAGGGTTTATCGCACCCACCAGGATTTCCAGTCCCATGGATGTTCGGTCCATACAATTTGTCACAACCTTTGGACTGTCCTGCTTGTGGGAGTAGGCGGGGGCCTTGCATGCAACGCGTAGTTGGACGATCAATCTTCTATTTAGTACTTCAACATAGTGATTTCCTGGTAATGATTCACTCGTGTCACATCAAGTAAATCTTATTGATTTACTGTCTAAATCTTATTGATTTAATGTCATGTTTTCTTTCTTTTGCTGCAATTTTACGATGCAGGTTTTGCCATGTGACATTCATCACAGAATAAACTGTTTGGTTTGCTCTACGATGGCCATTTTTGCAGGTTTCACTTCTTATGTCGTGTCAGTAATGAAGGCACTGTCTATCACTTATATTACTGGAAAAAATTGGATCAGTCTGTTGTTTGAGTACAAGCTGAATCCCTATGATGAACTGCAGTTTGGTTTATAAACATGCCACAATTAGTCATTCTCGTGTTTAAAATAAATGAAGAAAAATACTAGATCACAGTCACGGAGCCTAGTCAAGTTAGAAAGCTGATCATAGCAGACCAGACACAATTGCTGCTGTCTCGCACATCGGTACCACCTTCAGCAACGGATCGAGCACCGGCAGTTGCTCTAGCACTGACAGCAGTAGCAGCTCGGTCTGATCCAGCTAAGGATTGGGCACCGACCGCATTAGCGGACCAGGTTGATCTACCGGAGGATCGGGCATCGACACCGGCACCTGCTCCGACACCGGCACCAACTCTACAAGGAGTACCATCTCCGGCACCAGCAACGGCACTATCAGTCGCACCGGCACGGGCACCAGCAACGACACTACCAGTCACACTGGCACGGGCACCAGCAACGGCTTTGGCACCTGCACCAACACTTGCACTTGCATCTGCTCTGGCCCATGCAGCGGCAACGGAACCAGCGGTTGCACCGGCAATAGACTGGGCTGTAGGTCGCACTTCATATACCAAAGTCCTTACAAAAACTGACATGTCCACCTTCTTGGTAAGCATTGGCCGCCCAAGTGCTTCATTCTTTTTTCTTTCCATGTTGTTTCACATGATTCACTGTGTTGATCTAACTATTCGTGTATGTCTTCTTGTTTGCAAACAGAGAATTCCTAGAGCAACAAGGGAGTCGTTCAACAATTCGGGCGATCGTGGGCAAGTTTCTCTTACCATGCGCAGCCTTGGTGTGAATGAACCTGCTCAATATACCGTAAGTACAAAGGATGGTCGCATGATGATTTATGCTAAAGGATGGTCAAGGTTCGAATCTAAATAATATCTTGCGGTTCGAGATGATGTCAAAATCGAACTTTCTTGGCAAGGAGAGTTGGTCCAAATCAACTTTGAAATTCTTCAGTAGCAGCACGCAACTGCCGAACTGATCTATCCTCCGAGAGATTTTGATGTAATAATCTGGCATGGTGAAACAAGTGTCCTGTGTGTATAAGTAGTACGACAGTATTATTTATCACATGGTATATCATTGATAGAATTGCAACTCTGATTGCTGGTTAGGAACTGTTGTTCGATTTCATTCCAACAACTACCGTGCTTTATTCAATTTTGTGTATTCGCCTTGCGATAGCATCTAAAACCAACGCCATACCGATCACTTGCAATATGAAAAGCGCCGAGTAGAACACATGGGTCTCCAACGTATCTATAATTTTTGATTGTTCCATGTTGTTATATTATCAATCTTGGATGTTTTATAATCATTTTATAGTCATTTTATATCATTTTTTGGTACTAACGTATTGACATAGTGCCAAGTGCCAGTTGTTGTTTTTTCCATGTTTTTACATCGCAGAAAATCAATATCAGATGGAGTCCAAATGCCACGAAAATTTACGGAGAATTTTTATGGGCCAGAAGGAACACAACGGGCTCTTGCTGCACCTGGGGGTGCTCCGAGGGGGACACAAGCCACCAGGGCGCGTCAGGAGGCCCAGGCGCGCCCTGGTGGGTTGTGCCCACCTTAGGTGCCCCCCGGACCGCCTCTTTGCTCTATAAATACCCCAATATTCCAGAACCACCAGATCCAATCTAGACACCATCTAGGATGGGGTTCACCACCTCCATTGGTGCCTCTCTGATGATGGGTGAGTAGTTCTTTGTAGACCTTCGGGTCGATAGTTAGTAGCTAGATGGCTTCATCTCTCTCTCTCTCTTGATTCTCAATACAATGGTGTCTTGGAGATCCATATGATGTAACTCTTTTGAGGTGTGTTTGTTGGGATCATTGAACTTTGAGTTTATGATCAGATCTATCTTTTTATATCCATGAAAGTATTTGAGTTTCTTTGATCTCTTTTATGCATGATCTCTTATAGCCTCGTATTTATTCTCCTATGTTTGGGTTTTCTTTGGCCAACTTGATCTATTTATCTTGCAATGGGAAGAGGTGCTTTGTAGTGGGTTCGATCTTACAGTCCTTGATCCCAGTGACAGAAAGGAAAATAACACGTATGTATCATTGCTACTAAGGATAAAATGATGGGGTCTATCTCTACATAGATAGATCTTGTCTACATCATGTCATCGTTCTAATTGCATTACTCCGTTTCTCCATGAACTTAATACACTAGATGCATGCTGGATAGCGGTCGATGTGGGGAGTAATAGTAGTAGATGCAGGCTAGAGCCGGTCTACGAATCTTGGACGTGATTCTTATATAATGATCATTGCCTGGATATCTTCATAATTATTTGAAGTTCTGTCAATTGCCCAACAGTAATTTGTTCACCCACCACTTGCTATTTTTCTCGAGAGAAGCCACTAGTGAAACCTACGGCCCCGGAGTCTTTCTTCTCATATATTTGCCTTTGTGATCTACTTTTCTCTTGCATTTATTTTCAGATCTATTAAACCAGAAATACAAAAATACCTTGCTGCGTTTTATTTCTATTTATTTTATTTGCGATATATCTTTCAATCTACTACAAATTTATCTCATGTCGGTTTGCCTATCTTGAGGCGCCGTACCCCGAAAGGGATTGACAACCCCTTTAACATGTCGGGTTGCGAGGGTTTTTTATCTATGTGCAGGTGTTGTTTACGTTATCTTGCTTGGTTCTCCTACTGGTTCGATAACCTTGGTTTCATATATGATTGAAATACCTACCGCCGTTGTGCTACATCATCCCTTCCTCTTTGGGGAAATACCGACGTAACTTCAAGCGACATCAAAAGGAATTTCTGGCGCCATTGTCGGGGATGATCTTCAACATATACCAGGTTCCTAATCACAAACCTCATCTCCTCGCAATTTACATTATTTGCCATTTGCTCTTGCTTTCCACTCCCCCACATCACAAAATTTTGTCGTTTTATTCGCCTTCTTTCCCTTTGCCTTTTTCATGTCAGATCTCTTTGCTTGTGTTGCCATGTGCCTTCTATTTGATTGTATCTTCGCTTGCTAAAAATCTATTGATATGGATCCTCATCCACTTGCTAATCTTTTCAAGAGATCTGATTATGTTGAACCAATTGCTAGTGAGTTGAGTACACTAGATTATCTTTATGAAGTTTTGCTTGAAATTCGTGAATCTGAAAATTGTGATGAAGTGCTAAAAGAAGAATTTTATGAAGTGATTCATGATAGCTCCTTGAATGAAAGAATGTTTGCAATGATTTTACTATAAATTCTACTAATGTCAATTGTGTTAGTGATATGCAAAACCCCAAGCTTGGGGATGCTAGTTTTGATATATCTACTACTTATTGCAATGATCATGATTGGGGTGATAATGATTCTTATGATCTTGAAAATTTATTTAAACCTCATGATGAATATGCTTGTGATAATATTAAAAGTGGGTTTGGGAGAGTGTCAACTTTACCTAAAATTAATCCCACATATTTGGAGAGTGTTCAATCTTATGATTTTTTTGATAAAAGTGGGCTTGGAGAGGTCATGACTTTATTTGATGATAATCCCACTATATTGGAAGAGTGTCAACTTTGCATGCATGTGGATCATGAAGGGAACATTTTATGTGATAGATATATTGTTGAATTTGATTATGATCCTACATATAATTATTATGAGAGAGGGAAATATGGTTGTAGAAATCTTCATGTTACTAAATTACCTCTCTTCATGTTGAGATTGTCTATGTTTTATTCTTCTTCCTTGCATATGCTAGCTTTGCTTGTTTTGATAATTTGTTTGCTTATAGAATTCCTATGCATAGGAAGTATGTTAGACTTAAATGTGTTTGTCATATGTTTCAAGATGCTCTTTGTGTTTCAATTATTATCTTTCATGTGAGCATCGTTGAAATCTTATGCCTAGCTAGGGGCATAAAACGATAGCGCTTGTTGGGAGGCAACCCAATGAATATATTTTTTTGCCTTTTGCTTTCTGTTCTTGAGTGTTTTCACAATTATGCTGCTGTTATTATTGTGTTATTTATGTTTTAATTAGTGTTTGTGCCAAGTAAAGCCTTTAGGATCTTCTTGGGTGATAGTTCTTTGATCTTGCTGGAAAAAAAGAACTTTTACTCTCACGAAATTAAATTTAATATTTTACCAAAGAGCGATAAAATACCCATTACACTTGAATTAGATCAATATACAAATTACTCAGGTCTTCCTAAGTTTTCAGAATTTTTGGAGTTACAGAAGTATTCGAAATAGTCAGATTGCTACAGACTATTCTGTTTTGACAGATTCAATTTTCTTTGTGTTATGTGCTTATTTTGATGGCTCTATGGTTTTCTTTGAAGAGTTTTTTCCATAGAAAAGTTGGAATACAGTAGATATAATACAATAAAAAATATGAATTGGTTTGATACAACACTTATAGTAGTGATTTATTATTCTTATACTAACGGATCTCACGAAGGTTTTGTTGAGTTTTGTGTGATTGAAGTTTTCAAGTTTTTGGTTATCTTACGATGGATGAAGGAATAAAGGATAGAAGAGCCTAAGCTTGGGTATGCCCCGACATACCAAGCTATTATCGAAAAATGAGCAACCAACTAAGCTTGGGGATGCCCCCGAGTGGCATCCCCGCTTTCTTCCAACGATCATCGTTATTTTACCGAAACTATATTTTTATTCGTCACATGATATCTGTTTTGCTTGGAGTGTCTTATATGATATGTGTCTTTGCTTGTTTTATTTTGTGTTTTAAGTCATAAATCTTTGCTGGACACACCTATTTGGGAGAGCCAAAATTATGTCATGACTTGTTAAAAATGATCTCTTGCTTCACTTAGATTTATTTGAGAGTTAGTAAAATTTTCAAGAAATTCTCTCTTGCTTCACTTAAATTAATTTGAGAGAAATAAGAAAAATTATGCTCATGATATTCACTTATATTTGTTTGAGCTTATGAAAAGCAACACATGAAAATTAGTCTCAAAGTTATAGATATCCAAGAAGGATATAGTAAAAAGTTGCATGAAGATCATTGGACAAAATAAACTTGATTCTTAGTAATAGTTTTGAGATATGATGATGTGATATGTGAGTCATGTTGATGAGTAATTATGCTTTAGTAAGAATATTGGTGTTAAGGTTTGTGATTCCCTATGCAAGTACGAAAGTCAATAGTCATGCAATGAAATTGTATCCTACTTGTGGTGTATTATTCGGTGTTATTTATGCGTAATGCTTGCTTATGAGATTATTCGTTTCTTGGTTGGTCGCTTCTCAATCTTTTGTTAGCCTTCATTTTGAACCAAGTATGATCACTACTTGAGCATCCAAACCTTTAAACCAGTTTTGCGACATGAGTCCACTATATCTACCTATATGCGGTATTCTTTTGCCGTTCTAAGCAAATTTGCATGTGTCATCTCTAATTTTGCAAATAAACTTGTCTTTTGTGTGTTTATTTCGCTCGTAGAGCGGCGAGGGGTGGATAATATTTTCCATGCTAGATGTGTTATTCTCAAGATGAGTGTTTATTCACTTGTCATTGCACAAGAGTAAGGCAAAGGTATTAGGGATGCCTAGTCCCGAAATGCAAAAATATGAATTTACTTTATGTTGTTAAATAATAAATTCCTTGGAAAGTGTTGGTATGGAGGGCACCCGTGGATACGGTTAGCCATGGAAACTGAAAGTATGGTGGAAAAAGGAATAAACTTTATTTTTTGTTTGGGAACCGCCTATGATATATCTAAGCATGGAAAGTGTTGGGAACTCTAAGTTGTTTTCGTTGGTGGGATGGATATGATAACCCACAAGTATAGGGGATCGCAACAGTTTTCGAGGGTAGAGTATTCAACCCAGATTTATTGATTCAACACAAGGGGAGCCAAAGAATATTCTCAAGTATTAGCCGCAGAGTTGTCAGTTCAACCACACCTGGAAACTTAATATCTACAACAAAGTGGTTAGTAGCAAAGTAATATGATAGTAATGGTAACGGTAGCAAAAGGTAACGGTAGCAAAAGTAATATTTTTGGTATTTTGTAGTGATGATAACAATAGCAACGGAAAAGTAAATAAGCGAAGAACAATATGTGGAAAGCTCGTAGGCATTGGATCAGTGATAGAGAATTATGCCAGATATGGTTCATCATGTAACAGTCATAACATAGGGTGACACAGAACTAGCTCAAATTCATCAATGTAATGTAGGCATGTATTCCGAATATAGTCATATGTGCTTATGGAGAAGTACTTGCATGACATCTTTTGTCCTACCCTCCCGTGGTAGCGGGGTCCTAGCGGAAACTAAGGGATATTAAGGCCTCCTTTTAATATAGTATCGGACCAAAGCATTAACACATAGTGAATACATGAACTCCTCAAACTACGGTCATCACCGGGAGTGGTCCCGATTATTGTCACTTCGGGGTTGCCAGATCATAACACATAGTAGGTGACTATAGACTTGCAAGATAGGATCAAGAACTCACATATATTCATGAAAACATAATAGGTTTAGATCTAAAATCATGGCACTCGGGCCCTAGTGACAAGCATTAACCATAGCAAAGTCATAGCAACATCAATCTCAGAACATAGTTGATACTAGGGATCAAACCTAACAAAACTAACTCGATTACATGATAAATCTCATCCAACCCATCACCGTCCAGCAAGCTTACGATGGAATTACTCACGCACGGTGGTGAGCATCATGAAGTTGGTGATGGAGTATGGTTGATGATGATGACGGCGACAGATTCCCCTCTCCAGAGCCCCGAACGGACTCCAGATCATCCCTCCCGAGAGAGTTTAGGGCTTGGCGGTGGCTCCGTATCGTAAAACGCGATGAATCCTTCTCCCTTATTTTTTCTCCCCGAACACGAATATATGGAGTTGGAGTTGAGGTCGGTGGAGCTCCAGGGGGGCCACGAGGCAGGGGGCACGCTCAGGGGGCTGGCGCGTCCCCCACCCTCGTGGCTAGGGTGTGGGCCCCCTGGCCTTGATTCTTTGCCAGTATTTTTATTGTTTCCAAAAATAATCTCCGTTGGCAGGGGTCATTCCGAGAACTTTTGTTTCTGCACATAAATAACACCATGGCAATTCTGCCGAAAACAGCGTCAGTCCGGGTTAGTTCCATTCAAATCATGGAAGTTAGAGTCCAAAACAAGGGCAAAAGTGTTTGGAAAAGTAGATACAACGGAGACGTATCAACTCCCCAAGCTTAAACATTTGCTTGCCCTCAAGAATTCAGTTGACAAACTGAAAGTGATAAAGAAAAACTTTTACAAACTCTGTTTGCTCTTGTTGTCGTAAATATGTAAAGCCAACATTCAAGTTTTCAGCAAAGATTATGAACTAACCACATTCACAATAACACTTAGGTCTCATATTTACTCATATCAATGGCATAATAAACTAGCGAGCAATAATAATAAATCTCAGATGACAACACTTTCTCAAAACAATCATAATATGATATAACAAGATGGTATCTCGCTAGCCCCTTCTGAGACCACAAAACA
This sequence comes from Triticum aestivum, assembly GCF_018294505.1. Lineage (NCBI taxonomy): Eukaryota > Viridiplantae > Streptophyta > Magnoliopsida > Poales > Poaceae > Triticum > Triticum aestivum. Next base: position 517,294,029 of record NC_057800.1, on the reverse strand, counting down.
TAAATGCAGAGCACCTTTAAAGATCAAGGACTGAATAGACATTGTAATTCATGGTGAAAGAGATCCAGTCAAGTCATACTCAATGTAAACTAACAGTAATGAATGCAAATGACAGCGGTGCTCTCCGACTGGTGCTTTTTAATAAGAGGGTGATGACTCAACATAAAAGTAAATAGATAGGCCCTTCGCAGAGGGAAGTAGGGATTTGTAGAGGTGCCAGAGCTCGATTTTGAAATAGAGATGAATAATATTTTGAGCGGCATACTTTCATTGTCAACATAACAACCAAGAGATGGTGATATCTTCCATGCTACACACATTATAGGCGGTTCCCAAACAGAATGGTAAAGTTTATACTCCCCCTCCACCAACAAGCATCAATCCATGGCTTGCTTGAAATAATGAGTGCCTCCAACTAAAAACATTCCCGAGGGAGTTTTGTTTGCAATTATTTTGATTTGATTTGCATAGGTGGCAATGGTGGCCGGTGTCACGGGGCCCCTACAAAAGCACTGGCACTTCACCCATAACCTGCACACAAACATACAAATATAAATTACGAGGAAGACACAAATACAAATGCAAATCAAAATTAACTTCAAAAATACAAAGAGATACGATTTAGATTAATTATCTGAAGTTAACATCATGAGTACAATAATACAAAGAGACTCAATTTAAATTTAATATAAGTACACATAACGAGTAGAAACATAAATAGACATAGCAAGTACATATATATCAACATCATGTATTGTTGTTGGCTCGATACGGGCATTCCCTGCGTGAATGTCCAGGACACCTGCAAACGCGGCCTCGCCTTGGTTCTCCCATCTGCCTATGGTCCATGTCATTGCGATGACGCATAGACTGATGTCGTCCCTTTGCGGTTCTCATCAAGTCGGCGTTCGGAACCCATTTCGGCCCATCTAGCCACAACATTTTATAGTGCATATCTATGCCCCAAGCCCAGAACTCACCGTTCCAAGTGTTGTACAGATTGTACATGTTGAAGTACGGCGATATGTATGGCTCGACGCTGATTTTTTGATCAGCAGCCGCCCGGAGCACATGACTGCAAGGGTAGCCCTCAATCTTGGGCTTGTTACAAGTGCACTCACAGGAGGTTGAGCCAAGGGTGACAGCTTGCTTTTTTGATCCTATGTGGTGACCCTTAACGTACTTGGCTCACACATTGACCTCCCACTTATTCCTAAGTGCGTCCACTTTCCTGCAGCCATGACTTTGGGACTTCTTTGCTTTCTCGTCCAGATGTCTTTGCATCTTCTTGGACCATGGCTTGTTCAATTCAACTTGTGCTTTGGCAACGGTGACCCTGTCTGCAAAGTATGACAGGGTCCGGTTCCAAGTTTCTTCAATTAGGGCTGTGATAGGCAGTGCTCGCACCCCTTTAAGAACACCATTGTACACCTCTTACATGTTGCTGGTCATTATTCCATACCGAGCCCTGGTGTCGTGAGCCTGCACCCACTTGTCCAAATGAGGGCAATTCTCGCCGATCCACTGGCTCAAATTTATGGGCGTCCTACGACCCCTCCGGTCTTCTCTCTGCGGCAAGGCCACTCGGTCGATCTCACCATTGATACCTGCCCAGATCGCATTCATTTTGGCTTCAGTTTTTTGCATGCACATCCTCTTGAATAACTTGAACCAGTCCTTGTTTTTTGAATTTGGAGTAAAAGTTTGTTGCCAAATGCCTCATGCACCACCTTCCCTCTAGATCGGGCCAGCCCCGCTCTTCTTCTGATGCCTTAATTATTTCAAGAGCGCTTAATAATCCAGTGTTGCGATCAGAGATGGTGCAAACACCTTTACGCTCTTTTACGACACCCATCTTCACGCAGCTCAGGAACCACAACCAGCTATCTTTGTTCTCGCTCTCGACCAATGCATATGCAATAGGAAGAAGCTGATTATTTGCATCCCCTGCAATCGCCACCAATAGTGTGCCCTTGTACTTTCCAGTGAGAAAGGTACCATCAACTGATAATACCGGGTGACAGTTCCTGAAGGCTTGTATAGTCTGGGCGAATGCCCAAAATAAGCGGTCCAGGATTAGCTCACCCGGGTTCATTGGGTTTGGACGTTCTCTCCGCCAAACTTGAGTCCCCCTATTAGCACTTGCTATTTGATGAAGCATTCTAGGGGCATAAGAATAGGCCTCCTCATAGGTACCATACAAGTTCTTGAATATATTTTCCTTCGCACGCCTAGCCTTGTTGTAGCTAACAGGGAACTCAATTAGATCCTCTGCATCTTTTTGCAGAACCCTAACACTAATGTTGAGACTTCCCTGCACAATCGTTTCCATCGTCTGTGCCACATATTTTGCTGTCACATTGCAGTGATTTGAAAGAGTCCCAGTTTGCTCACAGGTATGCTCCACTATTTTTGTGATATGCCATGACTGACATACCCCAGGCTTCAGGCTAGCGAGAACTCTTCCACGGCAACCTTTCACGGTGTGGATGCATATGACCTTCAACTCTTTTTTATCAGACTGCTTCACTCTATGCTGGCGGTGGATGCCGATTGCATAGCTACCATTTTCCTGGTAAGCAGACTTCTTGTCTGGGAAAACTTGCCCAACCTCTAGGCTCCCTGCTCCTAGGCCAGAAGCAGAGTGAAATTCGTTGGTGATGCTCATATCTTGTAAAAACCCAGGTTGTAGTGCCGCCGCGACCGCCCTCTAAGGAGGAACATCTTCTTCTTCGCTTGACTCCGAAGACGCAGAAGAATGATCATCATCATCTAGCACCTCCAGCAATCCCTCCACGTGTTCGCTCATGTCAACGGCCGCAGACCAATATCATGTGTCATACAAAGGCTGGCCGCCCGTCGGTTCCGATGGGCCAACGCTAGGGGCTGATGTGATGGCCAACTTGACCTCACCACCCCTGCTACTGCATCCGGCAACATCAGTGGCTAAAATGAATTCCACATACACCATCGGCTGACCATACATTGAGTTATTGGGATTGCTTGCAAACCTCATGTACGACCCCCATGCCCGATCACCTGTGACAGGCCGCAAACCCCAACGAGCAACTGTCCTATCATTTCCTCTCTCAACGACGAAGGCCTCCATTGTCATTTTTTCCCTGCATCCCTGGGCCAAACACCGCTTGGATGCACCTTCTAACTATTGCGTAACCCACGTTGACCATGTCTCTCACTACAACTGTAGTCAACTCACACAAGGACACATCCACCCCGAAAGGACCGTCGCGTAAGACGTTCCCATAGTACACTACTAAATTTTCCATAGTACCTAACCACCATACATGTTTACATTTCAAATAATTAGTAACTGAACATTTAGTAACGATGACAACATTTACATATCATACGACTAAAATAATAACCGTATTTTTGTTACAAATATTCGGTTTGTTTCTAGAATCATTGGCTTAGACTTTAAGGGATTGTTTGGTTAACGGGTATTTAAAGATCTATTTTTTCTCAAACTCGTCTACGAGAGTAAAAACGACTATTAGTAAAAACTAATTTTCTTACAACAGGTTATGAAAAACAACCACTAAACATAATAGTATGATAATAATATTTTAATACCATATGAGTAAAACATTTAATTTCTTCCGGTTTATATAATTTTTTCATATCATACGGTAGCAATCATTTATTTACAAATAATAATATTTGCAGCGGCATGCACATTATTCACAACAGTACATCAATATAAAAAATATTAACAAAATTACGGTGTCATTTTATACCTTAGCTCCAATATGGATGTGCTTGCGAATGCAATTAAGAGTCCAAATAGTTCGAATAAATTTCCGTCACTAGTACTAGATGAACGGAGTCAACCTATTATCACATGAACATCAATATTACACATGGATTTTTCTTTCTGCTATCAAAAGTATGAAAATAGCACTTGCATGTATGTGGTCATCACCTCAAAAGGGGCAGCGAAGATGGAAACACAATTTCTTCAATCACGTCATCTCCTCCTTGTTTGCTACTAAGATGAATTATTTTACCTAATTACATACATCATCAAGTACATTAGCACATAATCTTAACATATAAAATTTAGATTATTGCGACATAACAAAGTAGACCTACGGCTTCCTAACTATAGACTTATTAATAAACATACCACATGAAATAACATACCACATGCAATGAACAATTACAGTACAAGTTTTTTCTTAATTACTGTATTAAGATTTCTCGCATGTCAATACTAATGGACGCACCTAACATAGATACAACATCTTCAACCTACTCTTCTAAAAAATATATTATAAATGTTGTATCTGTCGTCTGAAATTATTTCTAACCTCTAAGCACTAACATCGCATAGCTAATGACGAGCTAAAAGACTAACTAATTACCATCGTGCATGCACAAAAAATTCCATGTATTGCAAAGCTCATACCTTTATCTTCAACTTCGTAGTTCACTTCTCTATGCAAATCCTACTCCTCAAGCTCTAAATGACTCCTCCAAGTGCTAAAATTATGCCTAAAACAACAGAGAATACACACTTAGGAACTAATCAAACAGAACGAAAACATCATGCATGCGAATGAAACCAACAAAAATGGATAGATCTTACCATAATCTATCTTTTCTTCAACTTCATCATCTTCGAAATCCAATTCTAAATCGGCCAAAATCATGAGTGAAAGTGGCTACCAAGTTTTTCTTTCTGTCTGTGTATTATTCTACTCTTAGAGAGAGCAGAGAGGCAGAGAAGGCAACCAGAGATATGCGAGAGAGAGTGTATGCGCATGGAGCCGCAGATGTACGTTCAAAATTTGCACTGAAAGCACATGAAGGTTTTATGCTTGGTTACGGAAAGGATTCGCACTCCTACAGAGTCTTCAACCTCTTTCACTATAAAGTAGTTGAAACTGTGGATGTGCGGTTCGATGAGACTAACAGCTCGCAAAGAGGGCACCTGTCAAATATGCTAGATGAAATTCTACCCAGTGAATCCATCAAGCTTATGGGAACTGGAGAAATCATACCGTCTGAAGTACAGGCTGAAGAGGAACTTATCATCTCTACACCCAATCAACCTGAAGATAATGCTCAGACTGAAGACAATCCTTCAAACAATGAAAATGATCAGCAAGAGCAAAATCTTCGTCCAGTTCATCCTCGTGTTGTAAATGAAGTACAGATTGAGAAGATAATTGATAGAATCAATGCAGCTAGTCCACTCACTCGTTCAAGGGCAACACAACTAGCAAATTTCTGTGGGCACTTTTCATTCGTCTCAATAACAGAACCCAAGAAAGTTGATGAAGCCTTCATGGAACCTGAATGGGTTCAAGCTATGCAAGAAGAGGTTCAACAGTTTGAGCTGAATAATGTATGGGAACTGGTCAAGCGTCCTGATCCTTGTAAACACAATATCATAGGCACTAAATGGATATATCGCAACAAGCAAGATGAGCATGGTCAAGTTGTCAGAAACAATGCTCGTCTAGTTGCTCAAGGATACACTCAAGTTGAAGGAATTGACTTCGATGAAACATTTGCTCCTGTGGCTAGGCTTGAAGCTATACGCATACTGCTAGCGTATGAAAATCATCATAACATCCTTCTGTATCAAATGGATGTGAAGAGTGCTTTTCTCAATGGCAAGATTGAAGAAGAAGTGTATGTTGCACAACCGACTGGCTTTGAAGATCCAAAACATCCTGACATGGTTTATAAGCTCAACAAGGCACTGTATGGCCTCAAACAAGCCCCTCGTGCTTGGTATGACACACTCAAAGACTTCCTGAAGAGAAAAGGTTTCAAACCTGGTTCCCTGGATCCCACTCTCTTCATGAAGACATATGATGGTGAACTATTTGTGTGCCAAATATATGTGGATGACATTATCTTCGGCTGCACTAATCAGAAATACAGTGATGAGTTTGGATACATGATGCAATAGCAATATCAGATGTCCATGATGGGTGAGCTGAAGTTCTTCCTTGGTCTTCAAATACGGCAACAACGCAACAGCATTTTCATATCTCAAGAGAAATACCTCAAAGATTGCCTGAAGAAGTTTGGAATGCAAGACTGCATGGGTTATACGACGCCAATGCCTACCAAGAGTCATCTGGATTCTGACGCCAATGGTAAAGAGTTCGATCAAAAGGTATACCGCTCCATGATTGGTTCTTTGCTTTATTTATGTGCATCTAGGCCAGATATCATGCTTAGTGTTTGCATGTGTTCCCGATTCCAAGCGGCACCAAAGGAATCGCATCACTTAGCTGTGAAGCGAATTCTTCGATATTTGGCTTACACCCCAATACTAGGATTATGGTATCCAAAGGGCTCAGAGTTTGATCTAGTTGGATTCTGGGATGCTGATTATGCTGGTGACAAGGTGGATCGCAAGTCTACATCAGGCACATGTCACTTTCTGGGATGATCACTTGTGTGTTGGTCTTCAAAGAAGCAAAACTGTGTATCTCTCTCCACTGCTGAATCTGAATACATTGCTGCTGGATCTTCTTGCGCTCAGCTTCTATGGATGAAGCAAACACTCAAAGACTATGGAATTCATCTGAAGCAAGTGCCAGTCTACTGCGACAATGAAAGCGCCCTCAAGATCGCCAACAACCCAGTTCAACACTCGAAGACAAAGCACATTTAGATCCATCATCACTTTCTCAGAGATCATGTCATGAAGGAAGATATTGATATCATTCACGTCAACACTGAAGAGCAACTGGAAGATATCTTCACAAAGCCCTTGGATGAGAAAAGGTTTTGCAAGTTGCGGTGTGAGCTAAATATCTTGGAATCCTCAAATGTCCTGTGATCATGCACACATCCTAACACTTATCCATGTTGATGACTTAGATGTGCAAACACACGAAGTAACGTATATCTTCAACTAATGAAGACTTACACTCTAAGTGTGAATACATTAACGCGGAATTTGACTTCAGAGCGCCATGATAATTGTGTGCCGTGTCTGGGTCTAATACTTCCTATACGGTGGGTAATGCCACCACCAAACTTTTGTTTGGAATACCTTCTATTGGCGTTACAGTTGCAAAGTCTTCGCTTTTGTTTGTCTTCAAAGTTAACATGGCTTCATGTTTATCTTCAATATACTGATTTGGTTTCTATCCTCTACAGCATTCACTTATAGCTATGTCTTCTAGTTGAATCTTTTGAACTAAGTGAATGTGATCGGACCCTAACCTCTCTATGCTCCCGTCTCAAATCTATCTATCCAAATCATATGCATTCTATTGAAACTATCGAATGTCTTCTCCGTGTCCTTGTCAGTAGAAGATACAGAGACAAACATTAATTTGTTTTCAATGCTCAATCCTTTTTACCTGAAACCCGGAGAAGCGGGAATGACCACCCGACAATCCATGCGTGCGTGGGAACGTGGAACAACCTCCAATATGTTGCATGATCGCCACGTGTCCTTCAGATGTGAACCGCCAGGGGCACCTGCGTAATAACGATGTGTCGTCCCTGTCCCTATAAATACACGCCTCACCCCAGTCATTATCTCTTCTTCCACTCTCGCACAAACCCTAGCGCCACCACTAGCCCTCGACGATGCCGGCGACAAAGCGCTTAGCTGCCGCAACCTCACTGACGCCGTCATCACGCCGGCCACGGACATCGTCTTCTCCGCCGTCGCCGTAGGTGTCCTCCGTCGCCAAGTTAGGGCATGGAAGATCGAACTACTCAGCTTTATCTCCTACTCTGTCTAGCAGTTCCTCGAGTGGTAAATAAAAACTCTTTTTACAGTCTTTTTGATCCGATAGATTCATCCTTTTCAAACACAAGTGGTTTCTGTTCCTACAAAGTTGGATCTATCTCGTTCTGCATCTCATAGCATGCCTAGTATGTTCACTTATGCTTCACAAAGTAGTTAGATTCCTCACTTGTACTTATTCGTGGATTCGTACAAATCTGGAACCAACTCTCTATATATGAGTGAATGTCTTCGCACTATGAGGTCAATGTCTTCTAAAACTGATTTGTCTTCAAAATCTTCTAAGAATGCATATGACCTCTTCCCCTTCCCTCGCATCTCTAATGCTGTCACAGGTACATGTCCGTGGGAGAATCCCTTGGTTCTCATAGTCTACATTCATTTGCAGAGTTCTTACAGCATCACATAAATTCTCCTGAAGCCAGTTCCTGTCTGACCAGTAGATGAAAGACTTTGACAGTGTTGAAGCCTTTCAGTCTAAACTTCATGGCAGATGAAAAATCAGTCAAGAAGGGCGGCAGACAGCGCCGTGGAAACACTGCTAAGGACCTGCCACCGGATCTCTATGAGTTATACAAGTCAGATCCAGAAGAGACCTATGGAGAACGCAAGAAGCGAATCCAATGGATTCGAAGACATTGGGCAGAGGAATGGTTCAAGTACAGACTCGTCACCGATGAATATGCTGAGAAGAATGCCATAAAGGGCCCCTGGGGAGATATAATATACAAAGGTCTTCAGCCCAAGTCGAAGTCCGAAGCTATTGCTCAGGGCTTCTACCCCTGCATGATTCATGGACCTCAGCCTGCTAATGCCGAGCCATCCTCTCTGTTATGGTGTCGTGAAGATAATCTCTTCAAGCGCAACTATCAGGCTGCAAAGAACTCGGCCAAGGAAAACAAGAAGTCTTTGGGATTAGACTTCAACCCAGGCCCCTCTGCACCATGTGCTGACGACACACGTGAAGCTTAACCCAATCTTATTGGGCCCTTCTACAACTTAGAAGGTCTCATCACTCACATTCAGGTTCAAGGGGCAGTCTTGGACCACTCTGCAGATGACGCTGATTCTGACGAAGCGCCTGCACCACCGAAGCCTGTGAATCAAAAGAAACCAAAGGCTTCAAAGCCCTCCTCTGCACCAAAGGTCTCCCGGGCGAAGCCTCTGGCCACTGCACCTCTTGAAGCCAGTGTGCAGTCTGAAGATCTCTCACGCATCTCCAAGTCTGACAAGTTGAAAAAGCCCATGCAACCCACTGGTCAAGCACTGACTCCTGCTGCTATTTTGAGAAACAAGAATGACGCCATTGATCTGTCCAGCGACGACGATCTTGGCGATGACGCTATTGAGCAATTGATAAAGATCAAGCAAGAGGCGGAAATCTTCAATGATCTTGCCCTCTTTGATGTGGAAATCTTGTACAAGTTTATGATGAGTGGTTTGACAGCCCAGATCTCAGTTTTGATGATCTTCAGCTCCCAATTGGCCTCAGCGTCTCCTTCCATGGAGCCATTGCTCCTGAGCTGGCTCTTGCACAGAAGATTGTTGAGCTGAAGCACAAAATTGACTATGAAAAGGCTCAGTTCAAGAAGCACATGGCCAAGCTCAACGTGGAAGACGTCCAAAACTTCAAGGTCATGCTGCATGAGCTCAAGGAGGCATTCCACAAGAAACGTGAAGAAGCAAAAGGTTCTCGTGACCGCATGAAGAATCTTGCTGCCAAATGTGTTCAAGGCTACAATGAAGCTGAAAAGCGCAAGGCTTTGGGGCGACCAGGCATCGACCCCAGAATGGCTGCCAAGAAGAAGAAGAAGCCAGCTATGGCCGAACCAGAAGCATCAAGGCAGGAAGAACCTCGCATTGTCTTCCCGGCCAGTATGACAGGCTCGAAGCCTAAGGTCCCCACAGTGGCTTCAGAGTTCAAGAAAACGAAGGCAGCTGAAGCCGAAGCCAAAAAGCGCAAGGCCAAAGCCAGCACTGATGATGCTCCACCAACCAAGAAAAGAAAAAACAAAGAAGCGAGACTGGGCTGCTTCCACAGAGCCCCTTGTTGTCGAGCCAATTTCTGTTGCTCGTCCTTCCTCTGCACATCGAGAACGTCGTTTGGTAGTTCATGAGCCTGCTTCCACAGAGGCTCCTGAAGCTGAAGAGAATCCAGCTGTTGACCCCACCACAGCTGAAGACATTGGTCCTCACGACAATGTTGAAGATGATGAAGTCCTTCCTCGGATCGAGCACAATTTGGTATCATCGCCTGTTCTCACGAACAACGAACTCATCAGCATTGGTCGTCCATTGACGCCAATTGCTCAGGATGACTCATGGGCCGATCACCCTCAAGGATCCCCTCGTGATGAAGAAACACCAATCACTCCCCCACCACAGGTCACCACTCCGGTGATTGACAATGAAGACTTTGAGGCCCAACCAACTCCATCTCCACAGGCGTCCCCAGCATTTCACAGGCTTCGCAAAGGACCAAGGCCCCACGTCACGTTGTCAAGTGTTCCAGAAGGAGAAGAGCGCCAATCTGTTTCACGCGAAGTCTTTCCTGAAGCTTCTTCCACTGCGAACATCCCTGAATCTGAAGCCAAAGCGGCTGAAGATATTCCGGCTGCATCAGCTGATGAAGAAGAAGAACCACGCAATGAAGAAAGAGTTGCTATACCCCCGTCCAACCATGAAGTTGTTCTCGAGGAGAACGTGTCCGACCCTCCAGCTCCTGAAGCAGAGGTTACCAATACTGAGGCTACCACCAACAATGAAGCCAATGACATTGTCATGGCTGAAGCTAATGTGGTGCCAGATGTCGCTGCACCTAAAGCTTATGCTGCACCTGATGCAAATCTGCAGCTTGAAGCCAATGCCTCTGCTCCTGTACCACCTCCTAGGCCACACACCATCGAGCAAGCATATGATCATGGTCATCTTGTTACAGTCCACTGGCCAATCCTGGTTCCTCCGCCTGCTCCCGGCCCTCAATTTGCCTATCATGTAGAGCACAGGCCTTAGGTCCAGAAGCCAAAGCCGAGGCTACCACGGTTTCTAGGTACTGCAACATCACCAGGATCATTTAATCTGAATGGATTCAAGGCACACAACACATTCTTCGACAGTGAAAAGAACCCCTACAGTAGGCCAAGAATCTCTTCGGACCAATTCTGGAGTTATCAGCGGTGAAGCTATTCATGCATCTTGTACAATCAGGGACGCATCTTCCCTCATATGCATCTTGATTGCGAAGCCATTGCTGGACTGCCATGCCTTGAAGAAGCCCTTGACTACTTCTGTGATGCGGTTCTGCTCAACTTTGTGACTGCCAAGGAACATTGGAATGAAGAACTTCTTCTTCAATTCTATGCTACCCTCCACATTCGTGGATACAACAGGGATCCGAAGACTTGGATCCTTGAGTGGATGACAGGAGATGTTCATCATGAAGCTAAATCCCAAGACATCATTGAGCTTACAGCCCTGCCCACTCCTGGCGAAAATTATGAACTAGGTTGTCAACAACACCAGAATGCTTTGGAGAGCATTTTCCAGAAGCCAGAACCCAACATGAGCCAAATGCTGAGCATGATGAAGCCTTTGCCATGCGACGCTGAATACCCAACTGAATTCTTTGTTGAAGACCTAGAGTATCTGCCCCGCACCATTTACCATATCATCAGAAAAACTCTATGGCCTGCCAAAGGACATTCATCTACAGCGAAGCTTGAAGGAGCAATGAAGACTTTGGTTTTCTATATCTTCAATGGCATAAGCTTCAATGCTCAAGACTTCTTCATCAGGCAGTTGGCTGCATCTGGCTCCGACATCTTTGGTCTGAAGTTCTATGCTCCATGGGTAATGCGCCTTATCAAGCTTCACTCTGCCTTCAACTATCAGCCGTCTGCACGCAATCATCTTGTCTTCTTGCCAGAGGTTGATCTGTCCGTTCAAGCTATTTACCCAGAGCCTGCAAAGGATCCAATCTATCTTCACAATGTTGATCGTCAAAGCTTCCCCAAGCCCATTGAAGGAGTTCAGGCGGTGTCTCATGTTTATCCCTTGGCTGGCAACACACGTGCCCCTCGCGCCCAAACTGAAGCCACTGGAAGCACCATTGCCCAAAGGCCTCGGAAGCGATCTTGTGTTCTCAACGACCGAGAGCTTCTCGTCGCTCTACATCAGAAACAGGATAAGCATCATGACTGGCTTAAGCGTCAGATGCAAAGCCTCTTGGTGGACGTCAATCGCATTTGCAATGTTGCCACCAAGAATGCCTTTGTTACACATGAAACCTGTCGGAGGTCCTGGAAGAGTTTGACATTGCTTAGTGCTGAAGCTGATCTGCAAGACGATGGCTTCACAGAAAGATTCAAGTTTGACTCAACTCCTCCAAGGAATGCTCATTTGCGTCGGACTCCCTCACTTGAAGACTCTGACTATTCTTCCTCAACTGCGATGGTGAATGCCAGAGTCATCGATGATCCAGATGATGCCACTTCACCACCTCCAACTTCAGCGCGTGTCAACACTGCACCGAGTTGTTCTGCACCACCGGACCTCAACGACAACCCTGCTGCTTCGCCTACTTCTCATTGGAACGAGTAGAAAACTCTGTGTCTTCAAACCTTTTTGGTCATTACTGACAAAAGGGGGAGAAGCATATGAGTTGATAGTCTTCAAGCGGGTCCTTATGGGTGGTAGCTTTACTTTTTGCTACATTTCCCAAGTGCTTACAACTCTCACTTTTGAAAAATTTGGTTCGTCTTGAGTTGTAACACTTAAACTTGTTGGTCGTCTGCTACCTTTTCGACACTATGTGATGTGATGATAAATTACGCATGTGCGACGATAAATTCCGCACGAAGTCATCTTGCAGACGTCCATTTTTTTCATTATGCATGTCATTATCTTTGATATATCCTTTCATGCATGATGAATTGTCTTCATAAGTAGAAGAGGAGCTCCGCAAGTACAACCTTCCATGTGCATTTGCATTCAAAGGCAAAATACTTATATGCACATCTTTAGGGGGAGCCTTCCTGCTACTTACGAAGACAATACTTAAATTCTTTACAATTTCACATACTTTTATCCCCGTTGAAAACTTCAACCAGTTTTTCATCAATCACCAAAAAGGGGGAGACTATAAGTGCATCTAGTGCCACCCCTAGTTGGTTTTGGAGAATTCACGACAAACCTGGTTGATGGACTAATGTGTTTATGAGAATTGCAGGATAACACAGGTAGTAGTCCCTCATTGATTCGGTTTACCTACCGGAGATGACCCCTAAAAATGTATGAAGACATTGAAGACAAAGGTGGTATGTGAAGGTATTCACATTGAAGACTATGACAAGAGAAGACATCGCGTCAAGACTATGGAGCGTGAAGACTTAGTTGTTTTGTTGTTTCCTTTTCTTCTATGTTGAGTCATAGGAACCACCGTACTGTTAAGTGGGTTCCAAGTGAACCAGTCAGAATGACTGAAGTGATGCTTAACCAAAATCCTATGTCTTCGAGCGAAGACAATGAGAGCAAATCTTATCCAGAGCTGGATAAATCTTATCCAGAGCAAATCTTATCCAGAGAGAAATCCTTGCGAGGACAAAGCCCTAAACACCCAGAGCCAAAGAGTGTTAGGCATCACTGAAGTTTTCCTGTCTGTGTGATCTGAAGACTTATTACACTTGAGGACTGTGAATCCTCCAGCCGGTTAGGCGTCGCGTTCTAAGCATCCAAGAGTCATTGTGGATCGCCGGTGAACGAAGTCTGTGAAGGTTTGGAAGTCTACCTTGAAGACTTACCAGAGTGATTGGGCAAGGACTGGGTGTCCTTAGCTCAAGGGGAATAAGGTGAAGATGCGGTCTTCTGAGTTGAATCTCAGCCTCCCTAACCAGACGTACAGTTGTCACAGCAACTGGAACTGGTCCAACAAATCATTGTCTTCAACGAGCTGCTGGTTCTATCCTTCACATCTATTTATTTATAGTTGGTCCTTGTGAAGTCATTGCCTGTTTGCATTATATTTTTGTCTTCACTAAGTAACTGCTTGTTCTGATTGGCTTCATACTATCTTCCATCCTGATCCATACTGCCTAGCTGCTATTAGTCTTTGTGCTTTCACTTATTGAATACTTGACTATGGCTTGTCTAGTGTAGTCTATCTTCTGCTGCATGGTAATAGGTTTATTTCTATCGTTTGTCTTCGAAACTTCCATGTTTTGAAGACTTTCATAAAAATCGCCTATTCACCCCCCTCTAGTCGATCACTAGCACTTTCATGCCACCGCTCCAAAATTTTCAAACCAATCCACTGAGACATCGTCACCACACTGGATTACCACCATGTCCACCTGCTGCACCCCAAAACAGAGCTCAGCGTCCACCTGCTGCACCGAAAAACAGAGCTCCAAGCAGAGCTGCTGCATCAACTTCGACACTGCGACCACCAACGGTGCCTCGGTCAAAAGTCAACAGCAGGTACAAATCCTCCTCACTATTGCCGCCGTGAGATCCTCAACTACACAGATCTGCTATAACTCCGCCATGTCCAATACAACCCGACGAGTTGCAAACACAATCGGGTGAACGACTCTACACACATGTAAGTTTATGTTCTGAATAATAATAATAATAGTTGCAGTCCATTCAGATAACATTGTAGTGCACACTGATATTTCTTGTGAGGTTTGACCTAGCATCTAATACATTGGATTCTTCTGAAAACTTAGGAACATTGCAATGCTTTATTAAACTTGTATGCACTCCTCGTATTTAAAAAATAGAACATAACAAATTATCTCATAGAGCATTGCACTTAATGTAGGATAAAAACATGCCGCTGAACCTCATACCTGCCGCTGGAATGAATATCACCACGCACGACAAGGCATGGGACTTCTACAACAATTATGCAAGATGTGCAGGGTTTGGCATACGCAAGAGGGCAAAACACAGGACAAATGCCTAAATTGTCTGCTCAAGAGAAGGGACGCACAAGCAGACTGTGTCAGATTATCACCGGAAACGTCAGAAGACATAAAAAAGGATCGACTGCAAGGCAAAGATTTGAGTCAAAAAGAGGAAGGATGGCAAATTTGTGATAGAAATGGTTGAACTCAACCACAATCACAAGATGCTGGAAAGCCCCAGGACGCTTTTGCACATGCGATCGCACAAAAAAGACGATCCTTTGATGGACCAGTTAGTGAAAGACATGCAACTGGACAACCACACACACGCTTAGATGATGTCAACACTACCGCGTATGTCCGGTGGTCTGAAGTACATGGGACATACTAGCCGCGACGGGGTAAACAAGTAAGCACATCACAAAGCATATCGCTTGAGCATCATGTCGGTAATTATTTCCTATTTGATGAGATGAGTTTGCATTGTGTTTGAAAATGCAGGAAACAAAAGTTTGCCAGAGAAGAGTCCCAAGATGACGTCAATAAACTTCTGGATTTCTTCGAGAATATGCAGAAGATAAACCCAGAGTTCTTATATGATTATGACGTTGATGCAGATAACCGTGTAAGAAACGTCTTTTGGGCCAACGCAAGTTGCAAAGGATCGTATGATGATTTTGGAGGCTGCGTTACATTTGACACGATATATCAAACTAACAAATTCCACATGCCATTGGGAGTCTTCGTGGGAGTGAACCATCATCTACAGAGCACCATATTTGTTGTTGCACTCGTGCGATATGAAACAATACCGTCGTTCAAGTGGGTTTTCAAAACATTTCTGAGGTGTATGAACAACAAGCATCCAATCTGCATGCTCACAGGCAAAAACAAAAAACAAACACCTGCATACTTACATTTGTTTGGTGCACTTATATTTCTTCCATATATCTTACACACACACACAAACAACTTAATAAAAAAACACTATTTGTGCCCTCTCAGACCAGTGTTCTTCGATGAAGGCAGCATTAAAAACTATCCTCCCACATACTCTGCATAAGTTGTGTCGGTGGCATATCATGAAGAAGCACAAAGACCACCTCGCCTTGATGTATAAGGCGCACGAGAAACTTAAGGATGACCTCAATGCGGTGCTGAACCACCCACTAATGCCGTCAGAATTTGAACGAGCACGGAAGGACCTCATTCAGAGATACAACTTGCAAGACGATGAAGTGATGAATTCGTTGTGGGAAGACAGGCACGAGTGGATCTTGGCTTACTACAAGGAAATTTTTTGTGCTCGGATGACTTCCACACAAAGAAGCGAGAGCATGAACCGCATACTGAAGAAAAATTTTGTCAAAGAGAAGCATGATCTCCATCTGTTTGCTCAGCAGGTGGACAAGTGCATTCAGGCCAGGAAGGCCGTCGAGAATGCAGAGACAGTAGCAAATGAGGTAAACAAAATGTCACTCAAAAACTGCTAAAAATATAACTACAAAAACAAACAATTTTTTCATTTATCTGGTTCGTAACAGTGCATTTCTGATCATGCAGTCAGAGGTAAAGACAACAACCCAGTTTGGGTTCGAAGTTCAACTATCAAAAGTGTATACAAGGGCAGTGTTTACAGATTTCAAAGAAACACTCTACCGTAGCACTGCATCCAGAGCAGAACGGTGCCCTGAGAACCCGACAAAGTATCTCGTACACCACTACAATAGATCGGATGCATTTGACTGGGCAAGGCATAATTTCCAAGTGGTCGCCGATGAACAGAAAGGTGTCTACGAATGTGAATGCAAACTCTGGACACAAACAGGTGAAACTCCTATCACAAAAAATTCTAGTTTCTGATAGTCATGCACGAAAGCTCACTTACTGGACTTTAAAAGTCCACATGCATGACTAATTCACAAAACCAAATGAAGTTCACTTCTTTAAAAAGAACAAATAACGAAAAAAATATGTGTTTATTAATTTCATGCAGTTCACTTGCAAAACAAAGAAATCATGTGTTGTCTGCAGGGCTCTTTTGCGTCCATGTGTTATACATGCTTTCTCATTTGAGAGTACTCAAGATTCCTGAGGTGTACATCATGAATAGATACACCCGTAACGCAAGATCAAATGCGACGTTTGACAGAAGAGACTATGAACAAACAACACCAGATGGAACATCGCTTTTTTTCCATAGAAAATTGCTGACAGAAATAGCAATGGACCTTGCAAACAGAGCGACAAGGTCCGACGTTGGGTGCCATAGAGCGTTGTCTGGTATGAGGGCACTGATCGAGGAAGTAGATGTGCTCAACAAAGAAGAAGAAGCAGCAAAACTAAAGCAAGCAGAGAAATCCCAACATGACAATAATGCTGAGCAAGTAGAAAATACCGAACACAACGGAACTGGTGCTATCAAAAAAGAAACAATTCTTCCACCTCCTGTTTCAAACACAAGAGGAAGGAAGAAAGGGGGCGACTCAACCCATAAAAAGGTTGCATGCAGGGAGAAAAATGATGACAAAAACAGTAAGCCACAGCCTGAGCTGGACAGTGATGGTCACCCACTAGGAATAAGAAGGTGCAAGACATGTAATGAAATCAGAGGCCACAATTCCAGGACATGTACAAAAAGACATGAACAAGAAACACGAGGACATGGCGATGCACAACCAAACAGAAATTCCACTCACAACACTAGGAAATGGACGAAACCGAGACGTTGTAGCATCTACAAAAGGAGGAAGAGGCACAATTCAAGAACCTGGCCCAAAAGAACAAGATCAGAAAATGAGGAAGACGAGGAAGATGAAATCAAAGAAGTAGATGGTGACACAACTGAAGAAGAAATGGCTTATGAAGAAGTAGATGAAGAAGAGGAGGAGGAAGAAGAGAGTGAAGAGGACGAAGAACATGAAGAAACTGAAGAAGCGGTGGCTTATGAAGAAACAGATGATGAAGATGAGGCAGAGCAAGAAGAGGAGGAAGAAGAGAGTGAAGAGGACGAAGAACATGAAGAAATAATGCCAAAAAGACCACCACAAGGGAATGCTGCTGTACAGAAACAACCGAGAACAACACCACTTTCAAAAAAAAACAAGGTAGGAGCATGAAAGGATGCAGTTCACAGCACTCAAAAACAAAAGCAGCCATCAACCAGCACGCGGGGACCAAAGAAGGATGCAGTTCACAGCACTGGAAAACGAAAGCAGCCATCAACAAGCACGTGGGGAGCAAACAAGGATGCAGTTCACATCACTGGAAAACGAAAGCAACCATCAACAAGCACGCGGGGAGCAAAGAAGGATGCAGTTCACATGACTCAAAAACAAAAGCCACCATCAACCAGCACGCGAGGGACTACAAACACAACGGTGCAGAGACAAGAACCAGCAACACCGCCACGGAAAACAAAAGAAAGTGTGACATTAGATACACTCAGTCACCGCGGAGAAGCAGCTGGTTAACGACCAAAATAGATGAACTTCAATAAATTAATCATATGCATAGCAGTTTGCTTATCTATATGACTTATGTATCAGTTTAAATTTCGTGTAAACACAAATTTCCCACTGACTATGAGTTATTCAACTAAACCATATAAAGAAAAATGGTGTATATAGTATACCATATATATAGCAGTCTAGAGTAAAACTTTGACACATATTAATCCAAAAAGATGTAAAAATGCAGCATGAAGTTCGGAATAATAATTGAAGCGGTTCAGATCACAAAAGTGCTTATTACAAAACACATCAAAAGGATGAAGTGTTCGATACGCAAAAGTACTTATTACAAATCAACCTCATAACCTTAACCAATCACGTCAAACGTGATTCTAACCTTACGATCCTCGAGTTCAAAAAAGTTGAGGACAACAACTTGCTCAGACTTCAGGCCACTATCAATGACAAATTCCTTCCACCCTTTCTGCAGACACAGCCGCCCATCAATGCCTACACGGTACTTGGCTGGTTTAAGGTGTCCATTACCAAGAACAACTTGGAGAATTCCTTTCTTCTTGAGCCGGAGATACCTAACAGCTCATTGGGGAATTTCTGCAAAAAACGTAGTACCTAGCAGTGTGGAACTTGCAAACAAGAAGTACGCTTACAACTTTTATGAAGTTCTTGAGACTACCTGCATGTAGTACAAAACGTACAAGCGGGGAAAATTGTGGAAACTATTACTTCTCATCTAGTATCTAAGCAGTTCACATATTGTAACCATGCAAAATAAAACACGAGCTCCATGCACACAAGCAAAAAAATAAAAACAAGATATAAGTACGAAGTGTAGTACACTTTAATAAAACGAAATAAGTGCATTCCTAAAAAACTAGAAGTTCAGACTAGTATGGAATTATATAAAAAAATAATAGAAAACACAAAGAAAAAATCAGATCAAGCAAAAAATACCATCTTGTACTGAGTCTCAACATATGTTGGCGTAAGCTGATGGACAAAAGGACTTGTGCGGCCAAGGCCACGGCGAAGCAGGGCGGAATAGACCGCAGAAACGTTGATGTGGCCCATATCCAATCCTTCTGTGAATACTGTGCCATATGCAAGCTGCCCCGCTCGCCCAGCTCGGCCCAATACCTTCCCCCACGACGAGCATGACGGGTCTGCGAGAAAGCTGAGAAATCGCAGTGCGTCAGCACACCACAACCATGGCCACAACAGGAGAGATTCATGCAGGGGCCTGGAGCCATCGCAACAAAAACCTAGAAGGTCAAAACTAAAAATTAAAGGGGAGTTAATGAAAATTACGTTACCGAGAATGAAGGACAATGAATAAAGGTTTATGTTACCAAAGAAAAAAGTCTTTCCAGGAAGTTCTACAAAGACTTTGACTGCAAAAATTCCCACGAAACTAACCGCAAATCATTAAATAATAATTCCCTGAAAAATTATAATCCACAGACCATTTTATGTGTGCAGTTCTCCAAAGTCTTACCAGGAAGTTCACTATATGTGTGCATGAAGTGCAGTACATGCTCAAAATGAAGCACAAAGAAAAGCACTTTAGCACAGTGCACAAAAGCAGAATTAGTGCACCTGATGTAGTCCTTAACTGTAAGCCCTGCAGTCCGTAGCGTTGGCATAACCAGTCACAACTTTAGCACAAAGAAGCATGCACATAGTGCAAAATGTGTCCACCAGCAGCACAGGGCCATGGCGAATGCAGTGCACATAGAGGCAACAAAGCAGTGCACACCCGTACACTAGAAAAAATGCTACGTAAGAGGGAAAAACAATAAAGATAAATGCTACCAATGCAGTGCACAAAAATGTAGCACAAACATGTGTAATACGGAATGCGTGCACATGCAGTATATAACCCTAATCAATGCAGTGCACAGATGATTTGCTAAGCAGTGCACGCCCCTACATTAAAAAAAATACTTAAGATAGAAAATACAAAGAAAAAATTGACCACCACAGGTGCATCCGGCACCAGCCAGTCTTGTAGTAGGTCAGCGCCCACCGTAGGCAAGCCGTTCTAAGCCACAATGCATGGGGTCGGGCGCACATGGGCCCACAGGTCAGAGAGAATAGAGCAGCGAGCGCCGTGCTTAAGCGCCCAAATAAGTAACCAGAGGAGTTCGATACGGCTGCCTCTCCAACGCTTATAAACAGGTCGGACGTGCCTTCCGCGGGCGAGGTGGGACTAAACACTGGGCCGCACACACAGCGCACCGGAAACCAGCCGTGCTTGATGAAGCTATGTACCTAGGGTAGGGGCACGGACCCGTCCAAAGAGCCCTACCCAAGGACATCCCTAGAAGAAGTCACCTTTCAATCGACTTGAAGGTATCCCACTCGACGGGTTCAAGACACTTGACCAAGAAGCTATCACTCGACCATGAAGCCAACCACTCGACTGCCAGGAGACCTAAAGTCACTCCGCAGGCAAACGGTCAGCTGTTAAGTAGTCTTTATGATCATTATAACACTTTATTAGGGGCGTTACCAGTAACGCCCAACCTTAAATGTACCTTAAACCCTGCATTACTGAGGGCAGGAGGGGGCCGGCGAACTCTATATAAGCCACCCCCTCCTCAGTATGAAGGGCTCGCACCCCTGTTATTCACACGCCAGTAATCCAGTCGACCGCCTCCGGGCACCGAGACGTAGGGCTGTTACTTCCTCCGCGAAGGGCCTGAACTCGTACATCTTGGTGTGTTTACAACTTCCCAATAGCTGAGATCTAGCCTCTCCATACATACCCCCCTACATCACTGTCAGAGTTAGAACCACGACAGTTGGCGCCCATCGTGGGGCGGGAATCTTAGGACCTGATTGGAGAAGTTGCGATTTTTCCGATCCCTTTGATCATGGTTTCGTGCGGAGTTTTTGTGGAGGGCCGCGAGATCCGCCTCGGCGCGCTCACGTTCATCGCCGACAACTCCGCCTGGCTTCAGGAGGCGCTACTCGACATCGACGCGCTCCCCGTCCGCGGTGCGACGCATTTCCGCGCATGCGCTCGTGGCGTCCTCCTGCGGCAGCTGTCGACCCAGTATCGGTCGGCCCCCGTATCGTCCCCCCGCTCTATCTCCCACTGGCGCAAGCGCTCCGGTCGGTCGAGACTTCAGAGGTGGGTGAGGCATGCCGTGGCTCGCCAGTCGGCTGCCCCGCAAGTCGCGGCAATCGAGCCCGACGAATCCCTCTGTGGCCTGTTTGACCTGTACGAGTGCGACAGTAGCGACCCAGCGGCTGAGATCCTGGCGGTCGATGGAATGCACAGTCCTCCCGGTTTCCCTCGTGCTGATGGAGGCGCGGGTGGGGGCGACCCGTTGCATCCCCATGATGAGTATCTCCCCGAACCTCTCACGTCATTACAGCGAGAGGAACTTCGCCGCCGGAACACGGATGCACTCCGCACTCCTATCGTCGGAGAGTCCCCCGAGGCCCGGGCCTTGGAGGACGCGCGCTTGGCTAATTTGGCCAAGCGCACTCGACTGGAGAATCTCCAGCGAGCACTCGACGAGCAAGCGCGTCAGCGGGCTCCCGAGTCTAGTCGACGCCAGCTCTTCCCGCCGACGCAGGTATACCGAACCCCAGTTCAGAATTTGGCCGCCGCGGCCCGTATAGCAGAATCAATTCAGCTCTCCCAGTCGGAGGCTGGCAGGGGCTTGTTACAGATCAGAGCGTTGCTCCGGGCGGCGGGAAACGAGAATTCCGCCGTTTCTCAGTCGCGGGATAGGATCCGCAGTCGATCCGTTGCAACAGATACAGTCCAGTCGGCTCACAGCCCGCGGTCGCCCCCGAGGCGTGAGGGACGTGGCGACCGGCATGATCAGTACAGAAGGAATGAGCAGTATGATCACCGATCCGATCGTGATGATCGACGTCGAGTGCCAACCCCTCCCCCGAGGAGTGGGTCATATGCGCCTCGACATCGAGATGACAGGCTCCCTCATAACGTTGGGCAGAGGATTCCCGTTGACCCCAGGGACCCAGGCTTTGATGCGAGATTTGTCCTTGTTCAAGGCTTGGTCGACAGGAACAGGGCTCATCGGGAAGGCCAGAACAGAGATGCGCCCGCCAGCGGCAGAATACGTATTTCGGGGCCAGAGTGTTTCAGTTGAACCATCAAGGCCGCGGTGACTCCTCCCAACTTTCGGTTGGCGACTGGAGTCAGCAAGTTCACCGGTGAGTCTAAGCCTGACACTTGGCTCGAAGATTACCGAGTGGCTGTACAGATTGGCGGTGGCAGTGATGAGGTGGCTATGAAGCATTTGCCTCTCCTATTAGAGGGCTCGGCCAGAGCGTGGTTGAATTAGTTATCACCCAATAGCATCTACACTTGGGAGGATCTCTCTCGAGTGTTTGTCACAACCTTTGAGGGAACATGCAAATGACCTGCAGGCCTTACAGAATTGCGGTCTTGCGTGCAGAAGCCGAGTGAAACTCTGAGGGATTACATCCAGAGGTGGATCAGTTTGCATCACACAGTTGAGAACGTACCAGATCACCAAGCAGTTTGCGCCTTTAAAGAAGGCGTCAAAAACAGAGAGTTGAACCTGAAGTTCGGTCGGACCGGAGAAATGTCCTTGAATCGGATGATGGAAATTGCCACCAAATACGCTAACGGAGAAGATGAAGATCGACTCCGGAGTGGCAAGCAGAAAGCAGTCGCCCAGGAAACCGGAGGCAATTCCAGTCGGAAGCAGAAGCGGAAGGCCGAGCCAGCCGCCCCTGGGGAGGCCCTGGCCGCAACCCAGGGAAATTTCAAGGGAAAACCCAAAGGCCCCTGGAAGCCCAAGAAAGTCAAGGATCAAGATGGAAATGATGTTTTGGATCTGCCTTGTCACATCCACACCAAGAAAGATGAAGAGGGTAATTTCATTTACCCAAAGCATACCACTCAACAGTGCCGGCTCCTGATCCAGCAGTTTCAGGGCAAACAGCCCAAAGATAAGGAAAAAGAGTCAGACAGAGTCGAGGACAAGGAATATAGCGACGACGGATACCCCCAAATCAATTCCACCCTGATGATTTTTGCTGATGTCAAAAGCAAAAGTCGACTGAAAGTCATTAACCGTGAGGTGAATATGGTTGCTCCGGCGACACGCAGTTATCTGAAGTGGTCTCAGACTGCCATCACATTCGACCGGTCCGATCACCCTACGCACATGGCCACCCCTGGGAGGCAAGCTTTGGTGGTTGACCCAGTTGTCGAAGGCACTCGACTGACCAAAGTCCTGATGGATGGTGACAGTGGCCTGAACATATTGTATGCTGAAACATTGAAAGGGATGGGCATTCCGATGTCCAGGCTCAGTGCCAGCAACATGAGCTTCCATGGGGTCATTCCTGGAAAGAAAGCCGAGTCACTTGGCCGGATTGCTCTCGACGTGGTTTTCGGTGATTTAAAGAATTACCGCAGGGAAAAGTTGACATTTGAGGTTGTGGACTTCCAAAGTGCTTATCATGCTATTCTGGGCCGGCCAGCTTATGCACGCTTCATGGCTCGACCATGCTACGTGTATCTCAAGTTGAAGATGCCCGGCCCCAGAGGTGTGATCACCGTTACCGGCAATCGGAAGAAAGCAGAAGAGTGTTTTTAGAAAGGATCAAAGATTGCTGACGCTCAGATGGCAGTTGTTGAGCTACAAGAGTACCAGAAGACTACTGATCCGAGTGAATTGCTACGAGCCAAGAAGCCTGCTTCAGAATCTTCTTTTCAGTCGTCCGGTGAAACTAAGCCAGCTCACATTCACCCGACCAACCCCGACGCTGCTCCGACTCACATCTCGACAACGCTCGACTCCAAATAGGAAGAAGCGCTCATCCAGTTCCTCCGTGAGAACTGTGACATCTTCGCATGGAAGCCTTCTGACATGCCTGGAGTTCCCAGGGGGCTGGCTGAGCACCGTCTACGAGTCGACCCGAAGTTCAAGCCTATGAAAGAACATCTTCGACGGTCCGCCATCCAGAAGAGGAAAGCCATTGGCGAGGAGGTGGCTCGGCTCTTAGCAGCGGAGTTCATCCGAGAGATTTACCACTCCGAGTGGCTCGCCAATGTCGTCATGGTCCCCAAGAAGGACAAGTCACTTCGCATGTGCATTGATTTCAAACATATTAATCAGGCCTGCCCGAAAGATCATTTTCCTCTCCCTCGCAGCGACCAAATAGTCGACTCGACTGCGGGGTGCGAGAGATTGTCTTTTCTAGATGCCTATTCCGGGTACCATCAGATCCGTCTGTATGGACCCGACGAGATCAAAACAGCTTTCATCACTCCATTCGGATGCTTCTGTTACGTCACCATGCTGTTCGGCCTCAAGAACGCCGGAGCCACGTTCATGAGAATGATTCAGAAGTGTCTACTCACTCAAATCAGTCGGAATGTGGAGGCATACATGGATGATATTGTGGTCAAGTCGCGGAAAGGTTTCGACCTGCGGGCTGACCTTGCTGAAACCTTTGCCAACCTCAGGAGGTATGATATCAAGCTCAATCCGTCAAAGTGCACGTTCGGAGTTCCAGGTGGAAAGTTACTCAGTTTTCTCGTTTCCGAACGAGGGATCGATGCCAATCCTGAAAAAGTTGGCACCATACTCCGGATGAAGCGCCCTGTACGCGTGCACGATGTCCAAAAGCTTACAGGCTACTTGGCCGCTCTAAGTTGATTCATTTCTCGTCTCGGTGAAAAGGCGTTGCCTCTTTACCGACTGATGAAGAAGTCTGACAAGTTCGAGTGGACTCCAGAAGCTGATGCAGCATTTGCAGAGCTCAAAGCTCTGCTCTCCACCCAGCCGGTGCTTGCTGCCCCAATCAGCAAAGAGCCTCTGCTGCTTTACATTGCAGCCACAGGACAAGTTGTCAGTACAGTACTTACAGTCGAGCGGGAAGAAGAAGGAAAGGCCTCCAGAGTTCAGCGCCCAGTCTATTATCTGTCTGAAGTTTTGACCCCTTCAAAACAAAGATACCCTCACTACCAGAAGCTTGTATATGGGATTTACATGACCACAAAGAAGGTTGCACATTACTTCTCTGACCACTCCATTACAGTCGTCAGCGACGCCCCACTATCAGAGATTCTGCATAACAGAGATGCAACTGGTCGAGTGGCCAAGTGGGCGATTGAACTCCTTCCCTTAGATATCAAGTTTGAAGCAAAGAAGGCTATCAAGTCCCAAGCAATCGCAGATTTCATCGCCGAGTGGATTGAACAGCAACTTCCGACTCAAGTTCACTCGGAGCACTGGACCATGTTCTTCGATGGATCTAAGATGCTGAATGGTTCCGGTGCTGGGGTAGTTCTAGTCTCCCCCCGAGGAGATAAGCTCAGATATGTTCTCCAGGTTCACTTCGATTCCTCCAATAATGAAGCAGAATATGAAGCACTTTTGTACGGGTTGCGCATGGCCATTTCACTCGGCGTCCGTCGCCTCATGGTCTATGGCGACTCGGATTTGGTGGTTAATCAGGTGATGAAGGAGTGGGACGTCAGAAGTCCGGCTATGACTGGTTATTGCAATGCAGTGAGAAAGCTAGAAAAGAAATTCGAGGGGTTAGAGCTTCATCACATCCCCCGACTGAAAAATCAAGCAGCAGATGATCTAGCAAAGATAGGCTCCAAGAGAGAAGCCATTCCCAGCAATGTGTTTTTGGAGCACATCCGCTTGCCGTCAGTCCAGGAGGATCCCTTCGCAGAAGAAGCCCCGCAACCGAAAAGTGCCACAGATCCGACTGAAGTCGAAATTCCTGCTGTGGTCGACCTAGTCATGGAGGTCTTGGCTATCACTCCTGACTGGACGGTACCATACATCGCGTATATCTTGAGGAAAGAACTCCCGGAGGATGAGGGAGAGGCTCGACAGATCGTCCGCCGATCCAAGGCCTTCACAGTCATAAAGGGACAGTTGTATAGGGAAAGCGCGACTGGAATCGGTCAGAAATGCATAACACCAGAAGAGGGTCAGATGATCCTTAATGATATCCACTCGGGAACCTGTGGTCACCATGCGTCCTCTCGGACCATTGTGGCTAAAGCGTACCGAGCAGGATTTTACTGGCCAAGAGCAAATGAGATGGCAAAAGAGATAGTCGACAAGTGTGGAGGCTGCCAGTTCTACTCCAACATGTCACACAAGCCTGCATTAGCCCTGAAGACCATTCCACTCGTCTGGCCCTTTGCTGTCTGGGGACTAGACATGGTTGGTCCACTGAGAACAGGCAGAAGTAGTTTCACTCATGTGCTTGTGGCAGTCGACAAGTTTACCAAATGGATTGAAGCTAAGCCTATCAAGAATCTTGATGCTTGCACTGCCATCAGTTTCGTCAGAGGGCTAACATTCAGATATGGAGTCCCGCATAGCATCATCACTAACAATGGGTCAAACTTCGATTCAGACAAGTTCAGAGCTTTTTGCGCCTCTCAAGGCACTCGAGTCGACTACGCATCGGTCGCCCATCCCCAGTCGAATGGACAAGCTGAAAGAGCAAATGGTCTGATTCTCAAAGGACTAAAGCCTCGACTGATGCGTGATCTCAAGCACGCGGCAGGTGCTTGGGTCGACGAGCTTTCGTCAGTTCTGTGGGGATTGAGGACCACCCCTAACCGGTCGACTGGAAGAACTCCATTCTTTCTGGTTTATGGAGCTGAAGCAGTTCTGCCAAGTGATCTTCTTCACAACGCGCCCCGAGTCGAGCTTTACACCGAAGATGAAGCAGAGCAAGCTCGGCAAGACGCAGTCGACCTCCTAGAGGAGGAGAGGGAAATGGCTATGATCAGATCGACCATCTATCAGCAAGACTTGCATCAATTCCATGCCAGAAATGTGAAGAGCCGAGCCTTCCAGGAAGGAGATTTGGTCCTCCGAGTGGATCAACAGAAACCACACAAACTTGCTCCTACTTGGGAAGGTCCCTTCGTCGTCACCAGAGTCCTCCACAATGGAGCATATCACCTCTACAATGTTGATTGCCAGATCGACGAGCCATGAGCTTGGAATGCGGAACTACTCCACCCCTTTTACACTTGAGTTCTCCCTTGGACGGGATGTAATAAGAAAAGAATTTTCCGCAGTTCATTTTTATCAAAGACAAGAGCGTCCCAATAATTGCTATCGCTTTTGTTTGCATACGAAATCCCCCAGTGGGTGACTTAGCCGCGAATCTGTTTCACCTAAGTTTGAAAAAATCCTACCGAGTGGAGAGCAAACCTCCCACTCGGGGGCTTAGCTGCAGTCCAGTACTCGCCTAAGTTCTCCCACTCAGAGACTTAGCTGCAGTCAGGCACTCGCCTAAGTGTTTAAAAATCCTACCGAGTGGAGAGCAAACCTCCCACTCGGGGGCTTAGCTGCAGTCCAGTACTCGCCTAAGTTCTCCCACTTAGGGACTTAGCTGCGGTCAGGCACTCGCCTAAGGGTTTAAAAATCCTACCGAGTGGAGAGCAAACCTCCCACTCGAGGGCTTAGCTGCAGTCCAGTACTCGCCTAAGTTCTCCCACTTAGGGACTTAGCTGCGGTCAGGCACTCGCCTAAGTGTTTAAAAATCCTACCGAGTGGAGAGCAAACCTCCCACTCGGGGGCTTAACTGCAGTCCAGTACTCACCTAAGTTCTCCCACTTAGGGACTTAGCTGCGGTCAGGCACTCGCCTAAGTGTTTAAAAATCCTACCGAGTGGAGAGCAAACCTCCCACTCGGGGGCTTAGCTGCAGCCCAGCGCTTGCCTAAGTGTTTAAAAATCCTACCGAGTGGAGAGCAAACCTCCCACTCGGGGGCTTAGCTGCAGTGCAGGACTCGCCTAAGTGCTCCCACTTAGAGACTTAGCTGCAGTCAGGCACTCGCCTAAGTGTTTGAAAATCCTACCGAGTGGAGAGCAAACCTCCCACTCGGGGGCTTAGCTGCAGCCCAGCGCTCGCCTAAGTGTTTAAAAATCCTACCGAGTGGAGAGCAAACCTCCCACTCGGGAGCTTAGCTGCATCCCAGTGCTTGCCTAAGTGTTTAAAAATCCTACCGAGTGGAGAGTAAACCTCTCACTCGGAGGCTTAGCTACAGCCCAGTGCTCGCCTAAGTACAAGACTTGACCCAATCCGTGAGTCTACCGCTACCTTCTCCCTCGGAGCTGCGTCGCAAATACAAGATTATTCCAAGTGAAGATCAAGTTCCGCTCGACGAATCAAACCGTGAAGATATCCAATGAGAAATCAAGTTCAGAAAAAGCCCAGAAGGTCCCAGACCTCAAAGTACTCGAGCCCTCGGCTCGGCGGAGTTTAAACGGTTACAAATCCACTCGGCATCCCGAGGTAAATTCAAAGTTTTTCACTCCTCGGGAGGAGGACTAGAAGGGGCGACGAACTCATCCAAGTCGATCCCGTCGGCAATGCGGGTGGCAGCAGTGATGAAGGTCTCCATGAAGTCTTGAAAGCTATGCTTCCTGGTATTGGCAACTTGGATGGCCGCCAGCTTTTCTTCTCGCGCCTCCTTGCAATGGACGCGGACCAGAGACAGAGCGACATCAGCACCACATCTAGCAGAAGATTTCTTCCATTCCGCCACTCGACCTGGGACTTCGTTAAGTCGAGCCATCAGAGACTCGAGGTTGTTCTGAAGCGTCGTCCCAGGCCAGAGTGATGTGTCGATCCGCGACATCACCACTTTCAGCCGAGCCAGATAGTCAACGACGCTGGCAGTACGAGACTCCAGACGGAGCACGTTCATTGCAGCCTCGTCCTTCACAAGAGAGTTAACAGGGTCCAAGCTTGGCTCCACTCAACTGGTCTCCTCTTCAAAATTCTGGCAAAGCTCTGCATACACGATCCGAGGATAAGTCAATTTTCATAGACTGAGTCGACACAAAAACCAGTCGGAACTGAATGTGCACCTTCAAGCTTAAGGTACAACTTCTTGGCGAGGCTCCCCATGTAGCTCTCCAGGCCGTCCCTCCCGCGAGCGATGCCTTCCAGCTTCTCGCTCAGGGTGAGGTTCTCCTTCTTCCAACGTGAACACTCCCTGTTGGCTTCATTCAGAGCGGTCTTCAGCTTGGTATTCTCTTCTTCTAAGTGGTCGACCGAAGCCAGCTTCTGTGCGGCCAGAGCGGTCTTGTCATCAGCCTCCTTACGGGCAGCAGCCAAGTCCTGATCCTTCTTCGCCAGAGCTTCGTTCAGTTTTTCTGCAAAGAAATGATGATTGAATCGGAAATAACAAAAGGGTACTCAAGCCCAAAGACTAACCAATCGACAAAGTCGTCTTACCTGCGGCGCCGTCTCTGACCTTCTGCAGCTCTGTTCTGGCCAGCTCCAGATCAAGGTTCAGTTGAATCTTCTGCTTCTCCAACTCAGTATAGCGAGCTACGAGTTCGCAGGATTTCTGTAAAAGCAAATTCAGTCGACAGACGTCCAAGATAAGTTGCTTCCGAGTAACTAAGGGACAATGACGACGTTTCTAAGACCACAGCCGAATCAAAAACATTCGACAGTAGTCTCGGGGACTACACCCAGTGGGTGCACTCAGCGTGCCCCCACTGGTTTGACCAAAAAAAAGAGTTCCACTCGACCTGGCCCGACCAAACCGAGTGAAGAAATACAGCTACAGCAACACAATGTAAAGACTACAGTCGACTGCCAGCAGTCCACCATAGTCTCGGGGACTACACCCAGTGGGTGCACTTAGCGTGCCCCCACTTGTCCAAGGATTGGCAGACACACCCAGTGGGTGTACAGGTACAAAGATCTTCGGAAAAGAGACTCTCCAAACAGCATAACATAACAGACCAAGTATTGAGTCGACTGACCTAGACGTTGCTCTGAAGAGCCGAACTCGCGTCATAGGCTGCTTGGCTGGCCTCCCGAGCCATCTTCACTTGTTCCAGCATGATCCCTGCCTGGCGTATAGCCTCCTTTGCGGCAGCCGCTTGGTCCTCAGGGACGGGGTATGTGGCAAAAAGCGAAGACGGATCCGCAGTCGACGAGGAGGGCCGCGCACTCGCCAGAGGAACGGCGAAGGTCACTGAAGTCCGAGTGGTGTCACCACCATCCCGAGCCTCGGCCTCGGACGCCGGAGCGGATTGGGGGGTCTTGTCAGCCGACGCCCTCTTGTGCCTCCTCACTCTCAACGGTTCGTTGTCTTCATCGTCCGGGAGGTCGATAACATGAGGAGGAGCTACAAGGAAAACATTCAATCGACCAGAGTAGCAATAAAGGTTCGGTCGACTCAAAGGCAGGACGTCAGCAATCGTACCAGGGTTGGAGGTAACAGCGTCCTCCATCTCTTGGTCGTCATTCCTGGCGGAGACCTCAGAAGTAGCACCGCTGCAAATCTCGAAAGTCAATCAGTTGGCTCAGTGAATCGACCAAGGATCCGTCCACGACCGACAAAGGGAAGCAAGTCTTATTATTACCCGGAAATGGTAGGAACAGCTATCTTCTTCTTGGGCAGAGCCTTGGGCGGCTTGGATGGCGTCGCTCGTGGATGCTTGGGAGCCTTCCCAGTCAGCAGAGGAGAAGAAGTCCGAGGGTGTTTCGACGACTGCCCAACAGGAGCAGTCGCCTTGCCACGTTCCCGCGCTGGATCGTGGGTGAGCTTGGATCGCCCCTCCGGGCGGGGGGGTTCAACCTCCTCCTCCTCCCCTTCGCTGGAGAAGATGTCGTCACCTCCCTCTACCTCACCGTCGGACTCCCACTCGCCTTGGTGATCCCCGCTCTCGCCTCCGCTCGCCTCCCCTTCCTCAGTCGACCCCTGTGCCCCGTTGGGCGTCGAGTACATCTCGGTGGTCGCCTGGAAAAAAACAGACAAGACGAAAGTCAATCGACTTGTTCAAAGAAGACCAATACAGAAGACAAGATATCAGTCGGGAGCACAAAGACATACCTGGTCCACCTCATACGAGTTGTCGAGTGGGATTACCCTCCTAGCTCCTCGGGGGTTGTATTTGTTCCCCGTGATGCTCGACAGCCACTCCTCCACCATCTCATCGGTGATCTCCTCCGGGTGGACCCGAGTGGTGTCGTCAAGACCCGAATACAGGCACATCGGGTGGTCGCGGGCCTGGAGCGGTTGGATGCGCCTTTGAAGGAAGACCTCCAGCAGGTCCATACCAGTCACGCCCTCGCGGACAAGCTCAACCACTCGACCTGCCAGCACCTTGACTTGGGCCTTTTCCTCCGGCGCGACTTTCAGAGAGGCAGGCTTCTCGGCTCGGTCGAGGGAAAAAAGAGGAAGACCAGTCGACTGTCCTGGGTCGCCTCGTCCTTGCAGTAGAACCAGGTCGACTGCCAGCCACGGACCGACTCCGGGAAGGTGATAGATGGAAAACAACTCTTCCCCCTCGTCTGGATCGCCAGGCCCCCGCACAGCTGGATCACCTGTGTCCTCTCGTCACTCGACTTAGCCTTCTTGACCGATTGAGAACGGCAGGTAAAGATGTGTTTGAAGAGTCCCCAATGGGGTCAACAACCCAAGAAAGCCTCACACATGGAGATGAAAGCAGCAAGGTGGACAATGGAGTTGGGAGTGAAGTGGTGGAGCTGCGCTCCGAAGAAATTCAGGAAACTCCAGAAGAAAGGATGGGGCGGCAGAGAAAACCCTCGGTCGATGTGGGTAGCTAGGAGCATGCACTCACCGTCGCGGGGTTGAGGTTCGATCTCTCCCCCCGGAAGACGCGTAGCTTCGTGGGGAATGACTCCCCCCTCGACCATATCGTCGAGATCCTCTTTCCGGAGCACCGATGGCATCCATTCGCCCTGGATCCAACCTTTGGGCAGAGCGGTCCTGGAGGAGGATCCGCCCCGAGCAGACCTCTTCCCTTTCCCCGCCGCCGCCGCCTTCTTCGCGCGCTCCAAAGCAGTGGTCTTGCCCTTCACCATCGTCGCCGGCGAGATCTCACATGGGCTCGCGGCGCTAGGGTGAGAGCGGAGGTAGTGGGAGGACTGGCAAAGGGAGAGAGGAAGAAGGAAGGAGAAGAGAGCGCACGGCTTGGAAACCCCGAGCCGGCAACTTATAAGGGGCCCCTCCCGAGTGGCTGACTGGTAGGCCCAGGCTATCCAGTCAAATCCCGCAGCAGACGCACGCGTAGTACGTGGCGAAAAAAGGCGACGCAGAGATCGAGGAACTTCCGCTTTATCGCTTCCGATTACTACGGCTGCTCCCGTCCCGCGCGCTTCCCAAAATCTGAATCCCGTGACATCCACGGGCCACAGAACAACTTGCCGAAAACAGAAGACCTCGCTCGCACCGACACTCGGCATGTCACAAGCAAAGAAATTCACTCGACGAAAGGCCTAGAATGGATCAAGGACACTGAAAGAGGTTGATCATGTCATCCGTGACGATCGGCCCGAAACGAGGCACTCGTGTAGCCCGAAGAAACAGTCGGAAAGATCCCCAACTCTTTCCCCACTCTAACCTCGATCCATTCGGGGGCTAATGATGAAGCTATGTACCTAGGGTAGGGGCACGGACCCGTCCAAAGAGCCCTACCCAAGGACATCCCTAGAAGAAGTCACCTTTCAGTCGACTTGAAGGTATCCCACTCGACGGGTTCAAGACACTCGACCAAGAAGCTATCACTCAACCATGAAGCCAACCACTCGACTGCCAGGAGACCTAAAGTCACTCCGCAGGCAAACGGTCGGCTGTTAAGTAGTCTTTATGATCATTATAGCACTTTATTAGGGGCGTTACCAGTAACACCCAACCTTAAATGTACCTTAAACCCTGCATTACTGAGGGCAGGAGGGGGCCGGCGAACTCTATATAAGCCACCCCCCTCCTCAGTATGAAGGGTTCGCACCCCTGTTATTCACACGCCAGTAATCCAGTCGACCGCCTCCGGGCACCGAGACGTAGGGCTGTTACTTCCTCCGCGAAGGGCCTGAACTCGTACATCTTGGTGTGTTTACAACTTCCCAATAGCTGAGATCTAGCCTCTCCATACATACCCCCCTACATCACTGTCAGAGTTAGAACCACGACAGCGCTCACAGGCTGACTTGGGCCCAATGCGTCTTCACTCCACGAACACAGGCCCAACAAGACCCACTAAGAAAAAACAATAACTTCAAAAAAAATTGGGCCCCCAACCCCCCTACCCCTCCCGTACCAGGGACCGCAGTAAGTACAGACATCAAAACAGATGCAGTACACAGCACTAGAAAAATGCAGTGCATTTCGTTACATGAAGCAGTATGATTTAGCAATCCAGTTCCGGATTACCTACATGAATAAATACACGGTGTAGAACACAGTGAAAAACTCGTCAAATTGCGGAATACATTGTACTTTATTCAGGAGCTGCAGTAAGGACACGCAAAAAAATACTATGTAGTACGCACCTGTACACAGAATGTAGTTCTCCGTTGCACACGATGCAGTTCGGAACTATAATCAATGCAATTTCATTATCACGCAAGATACATATAAACGTGACAAAATGCCCGTTCGCATAGATAGTGGTGGTTAAAAAAAATTACTGATCAAAAATAAAAAACCATGTTAAAAAACACCACGTTCGCATACAACCACCCAATCGGAGCGGTTCCATCGCCACAAGCCCACGATCACAAACGCAACACCAACCCACGATCTGCACAAACCGCATCGTCAGCAAGATCGTGCAGTTCATCCGATGCGGCCATCCCACCCCGCGCCCTCCCCATAAATTCAGACCACTGCCATAGGCCTTCTCATCCACAACAACACAAGTATCCATTGTGCTGCCACAAAATCGCTCCATCACATCCATCTCCACGCAAAACACCAAGCCCTACTATCGGCCATGGCGTTCGACGATGAGTACAAGGACGTGGAGGCCCACGACAACACCAAGTTGCACGTCATCCACACCAACGACAAGAAGCAAATGGCGATCACCCTCACGCAGTACGAGCGCCACCTCAGCCTCCAGCGCCACAAGATCGTCGGCATTGATCTCGAGTACAACAACGAGCCTGAAGTGACATAGAAACCCGCCCTCTGCCAACTCTCCATCGGCAAGAAACACCCGGTGCTGCTCTTCCAACTGAGCACCGCTGAAAGGTGCACCGTCTTCGACAACTTCCTTGCTGACCACAGGTACACCTTTGCAGGCTTCTCCATCGACGGCGACAAAACCAGGCTAGAGAGCGCCAATCTGGAGGTCGCCAACTTCGTCAACATCTAGAAGGAGTGGAGGGTGCCCGAGGCAACCAAGGAGTTGGACTCCCTTGGAGACATCTCCGGCATGCTCATCGACGACTACTACAACAACATGAAGAAGAAGATCACCGACGACGAGCACAAGCATTGGCCCACCCTGCCTCTGTCCATGAAGCACATCAAGTACACGGCAAAGGACGCCTATGCAGCGTACGAGATATGGAACCGCATCACCCTCACCCAGGACGGGCTTCGCCGTGCAAAGCTGGAGAAGGAGGAGGCCCCCAAGAAGCGCATTAGGAGCAGCTGGGGATGGGGAGACGCTAACTCATGAATAAGAAGATGGTGCCGGCCAAAGAGCCAACAATGCAAGCGTCCTTTTGGAATTATCATCAAATTTGCTTTATGTTGTTTGCTTACGTATCGTTAGTTTGCTTGTGATCATCGTATCGTTAGTTTGCTTGTGATCATTTGCTTTTGCTGAACTTAGTTTGCTTGCCATGTAGAATCGCTTGTAATGACGTGAACTTTGATTATGTTAGATTGCTTTCTGTTGAACTTAGTTTGCTGATGCTGAACTTTTCGTACAGAATGCCTGTGATAATTTGTTTTTTGTTGTTTGCTTATGAATCATTAGATTTGAGCAGTGCACAAAACGAAAATAAGATGTAGTGTGCAAATAGAACGCATGCAGTGCAAATTGTGTATGAATGCAGTACAACCTCTGTCGAATGAAGTTTACACACACCCAACGAAGCAGTGAACGCCCCTAAATTTGAAAAAAAAGAATAAATAAGAGCAAAAACACAAAAAGAAAACAATGCGACCTATATATGTAGTGCAGAAATATATGAACCTACAGCAGAGAAACATAATCAATGCAGTACACGTATGATTTACTAAGCAGTGCACTCCCCTACATTGGAAAAAAGATTACATAAGAGCAAAAACATGAAAACAAAAAATGAGAACTGTGCATGTACTACGGAATGCGTGCGCATGCAGTACAGAACCCTGATCAATGCAATGCACGGATGATTTGCTAAGTAGTGCATGCTCCTACATTGAAAAAAATGTAGTGCAGAAATATACGAACCTGCAGTACAGAAGAATAATCAATGTAGTACAGTATGTTTACTAAGCAATGCACTCCCCTACATTGGAAAAAAGATTATGTAAGAGCAAAAACATGAAAACAAAAAATGAGACCTGAACATGTAGTACGGAATGCCTGCACATGCAGTACAGAACCCTGATCAATGCAGTGCAAGGATGGTTTAATAAGAAGTGCACGCCCTTACATGAAAAAAATACATGACAGAAAAGACAAAGAAAAAAATTGACCACCACAGGTGCACCCGTCCCCAGTCGGTCTCGTACTAGGTTTGCGCCCACCGTAGGCGAGCCGTTCTGAGCCACAATGCATGGGGCCGGCGCACATGGGCCCATAGGTCATAGAGCATAGAGCAGTGAGAGCCGTGTATAAGGGCCCAAACAAGTAACCAGAGGAGTTCGATACGGCTGCCTCGCCAACGCTTATAAACAGGTCGGGCGCGCCTTCCGCGGGCGAGGTGGGACTAAACATTAGGCCACACACAACGCACTGGGAACCAGCCGTGCTCATGGGCTGACTTGGGCCCAAATGCGTCTTCACTCCCCGAACACAGGCCCAACAAGGCCCACTAAGAAAAAACAATAACTTCAAAAATAAAACATCAAAGAAAAATGAGAAACATTTTTTAAATGAATAACAACAACAAAAGAAAATGTACGTGGGCACTGCCAGAAACTATAGTTTGCTATTAATAAATAAAACGCAGAAAGCCCGAAGTAAACGTGTAACATCCCGAATTTTCAATTTGGAATGTTATACATTAGATCATCAATGCATATCATATTTTATTTGCTTTTGGTTTTGATCCTAGAAAATTCTACGCAACTCAAGGATCCACGGAGAGAGTTGGGGATTTCGTTATTTTCATATTTGAGTTTTCTCAAATTTTGAGAATAGGATCATTTGATTTTATTTATTTTATCATCAATTATTTCTATTACAAAAATATGAGAGAGGGAATAAAATGACTTTCCTGAAATAAAGAAATATTGAGGATTTAATAAAAAATCGAATAAGATTTTATTTCGGAGTTTTTCATTATTTTATTTGAATTAAGGAAAAATGTGCGTTTTTCAAAATTTCATTTAGGCCCCAAATAAATGTTCACCTTGTGCGGCTTGATTTTAGAAGCCCGGGATTTCAAAATTTATTTCGGGATTTTTGGAGTCCGTTTAGTATTTCTTTTTATTTTTCTTCTGCGCGTAATTATTAAAAAAACGAAACGACCTACGGGCCGTGTCCGACCCGGACTCCGGCCCGACTCGCCCTTATAAGTCGGGGGGAGGCCCAGCCGAAGCCAAACCCTAGCCCGAGCCGCCCCCAGCCCCGCCCGCCGCCGCCGCCACCAGCGCCGCCGCCGCCTCGCCGCACGCAGCCCGAGGTTCGCCTCGAAATCCGTGCCGTTTTTTTATTTTTTTCGGAAAACCGTTCGGTTTTTCCTTCGATTTTTTAAATAGATCGCTTTTTCCGATTTATTTAATTAGCGAGCGTTCGTCCGTTCGTTCGTTCTAACAAACGTTCGTCGTTTTTGTTTTTCTCGGATTTAACCCGCGATTTTTCTGATCGCGATTCCTGATCCGATTTTCGTTTTAGTATAACTTTTCGCTCGTTTATCGGAATCAGGCAATTCAAGCGCCTGGAGTTTCATCTCGAAACCCTCTATCCGTTTAACCAACTTAAACAAGTTTTTGCTACTGTAAAAATTGCTTTAGATCCAGATTAGTAGAACGAAGTTGTTTTCTTTCGCCGTTTGACTTTCGTTGCTTCGTTCGATTTGATCCTTTTTGCAAACTGGAGTTCTTAAGTTGAATTTTCTGGTTAGATCTCTTATTCGAGTTTTACCCGTGCATTAGATGAGTACTTATTGTTGCTTGTTTGTTTGCGATGGAGTACCCGGAGTGCGCCGCTTGTTACTTCGAATCACTAGGTTTTGCGGATCATCAGCAAGGCAAGTAACACTTTGATCATATTTTTTCTACTACCCAGTTTTAATGCATTAGATCAAATCCTCAAACATTGCATGGTTAGGATCTAATTAAATTGTGGGATGGGAAGTAGTTGAGGTAGTACCTATTACCTGTTTATTTTCAAACCTTTGGGAGTTACTTCTACGTTTGCTTATTATGCCATGCTATGCTAGTAGACGTGGATTGGGTGAGTGATATCCATGACAGATTTGAGTTTGTTAATTAAAGGTTTATCTAAGGTGGCAACTTAAACACATATCTGGGAGGATTGAGGCACCTGGGTAATCCAGGATTTGCCTGTTTTCTTTTGGACCACCACCCAGGCTCAAAGGGATCATGAGATTATTCATACTAGAAACTTCCGTGTGCAGCCACAAGCTATTATGGGCTCTAGCATAGTTGACTAAGTCGTGCGAACTCTTATAGTGGTAGACTAGCAGATGTAGGGGACGTAGGTGGTATGGTCTACCCGATCGTAAGGTGCGAGCGCTTCTGAAAGACTATGTCTCGGTCATCCGTCTTCTCAAACACCATGTAGTGCGAGAAACCAAATGGAGGCGATCGAGTCTTGTGGGGAAAAGTGCGCAAACCTCTGCAGAGTGTAATAAAATAATCATGGTTAGCCGTGTCCCTGGTTATGGACATCTTGAGTATCTAGTACCTGGTTTATCATGTGAATCTCAACATGTTACTCTAAATTAATTTTGTTGGGTTTGTAATAATGATGATGTTTAATTAGGATTGAGAATGCTGTCAACCATTCTCGATGTTTAACAACTACCATGATAGTTAAATAAATTTATTCCTTTGCAGTACGGAAAAATTGGCTTTACGCAAAACTGTAACCATAGAGCTTTCCACCAGCCAAATATGCATATAGTATAGTTGTTTCATTCCATTACTCTCTATGTGTTACATTGCCAGCATATTCCATGTGCTGACCCGTTTCGGGCTGCAACGTTAATGTTTCAAACTTTTTAGACGACGATTAAGGAGTTTTAGGTCGTGGTCCTATACTCAGTGATGCCGTTGGAGTTGATGGACTCACTTATCTTCCAAGCCTTCCGCTGTTATCATTATTAGATGGCCTTAAGCCATATTTATTGTAATAAGTTCTCTATGGAGACACTCGATGTAATAAGTGTGTGATTGCTACTCTGTTATAAATCCTCCGAGTACTGTGTGGTGTCAGCATTACTGATCCAGGGATGACACCGGAGCACAAAGATCAGACTGTTTGAGGTCTGGTCGCTACAGAGATGGTATCAGAGCACACGTTGACTGTAGGACACGACCACTAAGCTAAAGACCTAGATCACTATTCACTCTCTTCTCTTCTGACCCCTCATCTTTTCTACTCTTTTAGGATGGCGGATGCAAGGAACAAGTTCACACAACCGGATTGAGGCACCTGGGTAATCCAGGATTTGCCTGTTTTCTTTTGGACCGCCACCCAGGCTCAAATGGATCATGAGATTATTCATACTAGAAACTTCCTGCAGCCACAAGCTATTATGGGCTCTAGCATAGTTGACTAAGTCGTGTGAACTCTTACAGTGGTAGACTAGCAGATGTAGGGGATGTAGGTGGTACGGTCTACCCGATCATAAGGTGAGAGCGCTTCTGAAAGACTATGTCTCGGTCATCCATCTTCTCAAACACCATGTAGTGCGAGAAACCAAACAGAGGCAATCGAGTCCTGTGGGGAAAAGTGCGCAAACCTCTGCAGAGTGTAATAAACTAATCATGGTTAGCCGTGTCCCCGGTTATGGACATCTTGAGTATCTAGTACCTGGATTATCATGTGAATCTCAACATGCTACTCTAAATTAATTTTGTTGGGTTTGTAATAATGATGATGTTTAATTGGGATTGAGAATGCTGTCAACCATTCTCAATGTTTAACAACTACCATGATAGTTAAATAAATTTATTCCTTTGCAGTAGGGAAAACTTGGCTTTACGCAAAACTGTAACCATAGAGCTTTCCACCAGCCAAATATGCATATAGTATAGCTATTTCATTCCATTACTCTCTATGTGTTACATTGCCAGCATATTCCATGTGCTGACCCGTTTCGGGCTGCACCGTTAATGTTGCAGACTTTTCAGACGATGATTAAGGAGTTTTAGGTCGTGGTCCTATACTCAGTGATGCCGTTGGAGTTGATGGACTCACTTATCTTCCAAGCCTTCCGCTGTTATCGTTATTAGATGGCCTTAAGCCATATTTGTTGTAATAAGTTCTCTATGGAGACACTCGATGTAATAAGTGTGTGATTGCTACTCTGTTATAAATCCTCCGATTACTGTGTGGTGTCAGCATTACTGATCCAGGGATGACACCGGAGCACAGAGATCAGACTGTTTGAGGTCTGGTTGCTACAAAACATGCAAATGCAGTCCGCGACGCCAAACAATGCAGTTCTCCATGTGGAAGCACGAAGTATTCTTTTTTCTGAAATGCAGTTCTCCTTCTACTGCATTGCAGTATGGCTAAAATGAAGAATGCGGCCCAGTTAGTTAAGCAAAGCAGTCCGTTATAAAAAAAGAACTGCATGAAAGAACTCCATCAAGAAACTACATGTGCGTACATCTGTATCAATCCTAATCCGATATAATTCAGTGCATGAAGAATAAATTTCACTTCCATGCAGTACACTATGTGGATGTACGCAGTTCTGTTCTGATAGCAAAGAAGTGCACTTAATAGGAAAATTCACCGAAAACATAATCATCACATTTTCTGACAGTTGCGTGCATGCCTGAACAAGTCACGAAAAAAGAGGACACGACGTTCCGGATTTCCAACGCACTAACAAATCCTCCTCATAGCAGAACCTCTCTGTAGTTGACATGTAACTAAAAACAGAACCCCACGACGCTACCACCCCGCTCCACATCCCCCACGTCCTGTCAAGGAGAGCAGAGGAGAAAACACAACTGCTTCGTACCCCAAAAAACCCCATTGCATATTCTTCTCCAAAATTCCTTTCACCAACCTCTTCTCACCAGAACAAACACGAGAGAGCAGAGGAGAGTCATGGCGGATGCACCTCTTTACAAGCAGCGCCGCACGTACACCAGGGAGCTCCACGACGTCGACCTCCACGGCAACCACAAGCTCCACGTCGTTTGCACAAGCAAGGGTGAAGACGTAGACAAGATGTTGTCCACGCTCAGGAGGAAGCTCGGTGGAATGCCGTCAAACTAGTTGGCATTGATGTCGAGTACACGCACTACGTGAAGCCACAGCGGGCAGCAGTGCTCGAGCTATGCGTAGAAAAAGAATGCCTTGTCTACCACATCTCTGTAGCTAAAGACAGGTCAGAATAACTATCAATCTGTACTATTGATTTTAAATTTTCTTCACTTCAATCGCCAATATTTTGAACTTTGGTTTTCATTTTTGAAAAGCATGGCATATGAATTCATTGACAGTTTTCATCTAGCTCCATGTATGTCACTCATGTGTTCAATTCTTGAATTATATGATCTAGCAATACACACAGTTTTATTTTGTTTTACCAAATACAAACTATTTGACTGAACAATAGAAAACTGCAACATTACTATACAAAACATGTATGAAATTCAGTTCAAGAATACAATCATGCACAAAACATGCATTGTTTATGCAATATATT
Source organism: Triticum aestivum (assembly GCF_018294505.1). Taxonomy (NCBI): domain Eukaryota; kingdom Viridiplantae; phylum Streptophyta; class Magnoliopsida; order Poales; family Poaceae; genus Triticum; species Triticum aestivum. The sequence goes on along the minus strand of NC_057800.1, from coordinate 517,253,049 downwards.
ATCAGATTTACTAGTTATGCTGAACAAAGTATTAGCAACTACTCAATGCAATAGATTCAGATATTCATATTGCAGTTCAGTTTCAGAAAAAAACATTGGTACTTCTAAGAAAATAAACTATATTCACTCTATACAAACATCTTGCAGGCCAATGGAACTAGACAAATTCCTCATGAATGGTGAGTACACCTTCGTCGGATTCGCCATTGAAGGAGACAAAAGCAAGCTGAAGCTATCTGGTTTGGAGATCAACTCTGACAACTACATTGATATTCAGGTGGAATGGAGAGACCCGTACAATAAAAAGAAGTTTGACTCTTTGGCTGATGTTGCCGGCAGGATGATAGACATTCACTACCATGACATGAAGAAAAAAATTAACCGCAAGGAGGACCACACTCCGTGGGGATTTTGCCCACTGCCAGAAAAGCTTATCAAGTATGCAGCAATAGATGCATTCGCAACATATGAGTCATGGAGAATCATCTACGATGTCATCATGGGTATGGACAGGGCAAAAAGAGACAAAGAAGCAAAGCAGAAGAAGAACAAGGCTGTAATCCAATACAGCAACTAGAAATAATTCAGGGCTATGTTTTAGTTTCACTTTACTATAGCCGTTGTGTTGTTCTTTGTTTCATGTATGCAAGCTTTTGATTATGTCCATTGCTTCATATCGAACTTTTCTTTTGTAAAAACAATGTCGTTTTAGAATTATCGTTAAACTTTATTTCTGTTGTTTGCTTTTGTATCACAGTTTGCTTCTGATCAATTGCTTTCGCTGAAATTAGTTTGTGTTAAAACAAGTATCCAGAAAACTTTGAAAAGTTTAATGTGTGATACCAAAACATACTATTCACATACAAAACATATTCAAAAACAACGTTAAAAAGATTAAGTAATCTGACTACAACTCATACCTAAAAAAGAAAGATTAATGCAATTCATAATGCTAAAAAATAAGTATCACACATTTGTACACATGCAGTCCACGAAAAGTAATTATCAAAAAAGAACATTAATATTAATATTTATAAAGAAACGTGAATACAGTTCACATAACAAATATAAGGCAGTTCACAAAGTGTATACATGAAGTGCAGTACATGCATAAATGCAGAACAAAGGGGCTGTAGCAACTTTCGTTCAGTGCACGCCGCGTCGCCGCCTGCTCTGGCTCGTTTCAGGCTCGGCCTCGCAGGGGGGTGGGGAGGGGGGTTGCGCTAACGCATGCTTATGAACTTAATACTCTAGATCACGTCATCTTACTTAATTTATCCCTCTACATCATGTCATCTTGCTTAAGGCGTTACTCTGTTCTTATGAACTTAATACTCTAGATGCATGCTAGATAGCGGTCGATGTGTGGAGTAATAGTAGTAGATGCAGGCAGGAGTCGGTCTACTTGTCTCGGACATGATGCCTATATACATGATCATACCTAGATATTCTCATAACTATGCTCAATTCTATCAATTGCTCAACAGTAATTTGTTCACCCACCGTAGAATACTTATGCTCTTGAGAGAAGCCACTAGTGAAACCTATGGCCCCCGGGTCTCTTTCTCATTATATCAATCTCCATCACTTTATTATTGCTTTGATTTTACTTTGGTTTTACTTTTTACTTTGCATCTCTATACCAAAAATACCAAAAATATTATTTATCATCTTTATTAGATCTCACTTTTGTAAGTGACCGTGAAGGGATTGACAACCCCTAAGCGTGTTGGTTGCGTTGAGCTATTGTTTCTGTGTAGGTACGAGGGACTCGAGCATAGCCTCCTACTGGATTGATACCTTGGTTCTCAAAAACTGAGGGAAATACTTACGCTACTTTTCTGCATCATCCCTTCCTCTTCGGGGAAATCCAACGCAGTGCTCAAGAGGTAGCAAGAAGAATTTCTAGCGCCGTTGCCGGGGAGTCTGCGCAAAAGTCAACATACCAAGTACCCATCACAATACATATCTTCTGCATTACATTATTTGCCATTTTCCTCTCGTTTTCCTCTCCCCCACTTCACCCTTGCTATTTTATTCGCCCTCTCTCTCTCTATCCTCCCTCTCTCTATATTTCCCTCTTTTTGCCCGTTTGCTTTTTGTTTGCTCGTGTGTTAGTTTGCTAGCTTGTCGTTATGTCAAGTCCTTTACCTTCTGCCTCTATGTCTAAAATTGGGGAAATTATTGTTGATATGGACAATAATAATATCATAAAAAATTCTGATGCTCCTGCTAAAGAACCTACCATCTTTCATACAAAAAAATTCCGTGTTGGTGGTGCTAATATTATTGGAAAAGGAGTTATTCAAGATTTCTTTACTTGTGCTGGTGCTTTACCTTCTATGGGTAGTTCTATCCTTCACAGAATTAGTAGTCTTGCGGACGCTATTGCCATGCTTGTAGTTGAACTTGAAAGACAATTCATGCACATGCATCCTTCCATACAAAGGATTTTTCTGGATTTTTCTAATATTGAGCATTCTTCTGTTAAGCGTGCCGCTACTATATTTTTGGCTCATGAGTTTAGATTCATAATAAAAGGAGCCAAAGGAATCTTTGCGCATTATAGGGTGGACGCTTTCCGTCCTCCCATAGAGGCTATCCTCTTTGATCAAGAAGAAATAATGCGTTTTCAATCTCTAGACTATGTTGCTTTCAATGAAAATATTAGAAAAAGGGTTCCTACCAATGTTTTAGTTGATAGAATTTCTGAACTTAACAATGATTTGGCTATTCGAAATAATGAACTAGGATATTCTCTTGAATATAGGCACACAAAGTTCTGTCAAAAGAATGCTTATAATGATGAATTGGTGGTGCATTATGAAGGACCAAAGGAGGAACCTATACCTCCCAAGGTTGATCTTGGGGAATTTTGTCCCGTTAAATTTAGCCCTTTTGATTACTTTTTCTTGCCTCAAAGAAAACTTGTTGCCGAATGTAGAGAATAGGAAATGAGTTTTAATAATCTATCTTACTATTATGGCAATACCTAGATCTATCCTTGCTTGTTATGCCTAGCTAGGGGCGTTAAACGATAGCGCTTGTTGGGAGGCAACCCAATTTTATTTTTATTCCTTACTTTTTGCTCCTGTTTAGTAATAAATAAATTATTTAGCCTTTGTTTTGGTTGTGTTTTTTGTGTTTAATTAGTGTTTGTGCCAAGTAGAACCGTTGGGAAGACTTGGGGAAAGTCTTATTGAACTTGCTGTAAAAACAGAAACTTTAGCGCTCACGAGAACTCCTGTCATTTTTATTTGGAAAGTGATATTTAGTTAATTCTTTTTACAGATGATTAATAGATAAATTCCTCACGTCCAGAAATTTATTTTAGAATTTTTGGGGTTCCAGATCTTGCGCTAGCTACATATTACTACAGACCGTTCTGTTTTTGACAGATTCTGTTTTTCATGTGTTGTTTGCTTATTTTGATGAATCTATGGCTAGTAAAATAGTTTATAATCCATAGAGAAGTTGGAATACAGTAGGTATAACACCAATATAAATAAATAATGAGTTCATTACAGTACCTTGAAGTGGTCTTTTGTTTTCTTTCGCTAACGGAGCTCACGAGTTTTTCTACTTTAAGTTTTGTGTTGTGAAGTTTTCAAGTTTTGGGTAAATATTTGATGGATTATGGAACAATAAGTGGCAAGAGCCTAAGCTTGGGGATGCCCATGGCACCCCCAATATAATATAAGGACACCTAGAAGCCAAAGCTTGGGGATGCCCCTGAAGGCATCCCCTCTTTCGTCTACTTCTATCGGTAACTTTACTTGGAGCTATATTTTTATTCACCACATGATATGTGTTTTGCTTGGAGCGTCTTTTATGATTTGAGTCTTTGCTTGTTAGTCTACCACAATCATCCTTGCTGTACACACCTTTTTAGAGAGCCATGCATGATTTGGAATTTGATAGAATACTCTATGTGCTTCACTTATATCTTTTGAGCTTTATAGTTTTGCTCTAGTGCTTCACTTATATCTTTTAGAGCACGGTGGTGGATTTTTTTATAGAAACTGTTGATCTCTCATGCTTCACTTAGATTATTTTGGGAGTCTTAATAGCATGGTAATTTGCTTAAAATCCTAATATGCTTGGCATGCAAGATTAATAATAAAACTTTCGTATGGGTGTGTTGAATACTAAGAAAAGTTTGATGCTTGATGATTGTTTTGAGATATGGAGGTAATAATATCAAAGTCATGCTAGTTGAGTAGTTGTGAAATTGAGAAGTACTTGTGTTGAAGTTTGCAAGTCCCGTAGCATGCACGTATGGTAAACGTTATGCAACAAATTTGAAGCATGAGGTGTTATTTGATTGTGTTCCTTATGAGTGGTGGTCGGGGACGAGCGATGGTCTTTTCCTACCAATCTATCCCCCTAGGAGCCTGCGCGTAGTGCCGAGGTTTTTGATGACTTGTAGATTTTTGCAATAAGTATGTGAGTTCTTTATGACTAATATTGAGTCCATGGATTATACGCACTCTCACCCTTCCATCCTTGCTAGCCTCTTCGGTACCGTGCATTGCTCTTTCTCACATTGAGGGTTGGCGCAAATTTCGCCGGTGCATCCAAACCCCGTGATATGATACGCTCTTTCACACATAAACCTCCTTATATCTTCCTCAAAACAGCCACCATACCTACCTATTATGGCATTTCCATATCCATTCCGATATATATTGCCATGCAACTTTCCATCATTCCGTTTATCATGACACATTCATCATTATCATATTGCTTAGCATGATCGTGTAGTTGACATAGTATTTGTGGCAAAGCCACCGTTCATAATTCTTTCATACATGTCACTCTTGGTTCATTGCATATCCCGGTACACCACCGGACGCATTCATATAGAGTCATCTTTGTTCTATTATCGAGTTGTGATCATTGAGTTGTAAATAAATAGAAGTGTGATGATCATCATTATTAGAGCATTGTCCCAAGTGAGGTATAAAAAAAGGCCATAAAAAGAGAAGGCCCCAAAAAATAAAGTCCATAAAAAAAGAGAAGGCCCAAAAAAATGAGAGAAAAAGAGAGAAGGGATAATGTTACTATCCTTTTACCACACTTGTGCTTCAAAGTAGCACCATGATCTTCGTAGTAGAGAGTCTCTCATATTATCACTTTCATATACTAGTGGGATTTTTTCATTATAGAACTTGGCTTGTATATTCCAACAATGGGCCTCCTCAAGTGCCCTAGGTCTTCGTGAGCAAGCAAGTTGGATGCACACCCACTAGTTTATTTTGTTGAGCTTTCATACATTTATAGCTCTAGTGCATCCGTTGCATGGCAATCCCAACTCCTTGCATTAACATCAATCGGTGGGCATCTCCATAGCCCATTGATTAGCCTCGTTGATGTGAGACCTTCTCCTTTTTTGTCTTCTCCACATAACCCCCCTCATTATATTCTATTCCACCCATGTGTTATGTCCATGGCTCGCGCTCATATATTGCGTGAAAGTTTATAGGTTTGAGATTACTAAAGTATGAAAAAATTGCTTGGCTTGTCATCGGGGTTGTGCATGATGAGAGCATTCTTGTGTGACGAAAATGAAACATGACTAAACTATATGATTTTGTAGGGATGAACTTTCTTTGGCCATGTTATTTTGAGAAGACATAATTGCTTAGTTAGTATGCTTGAAATATTATCATTTTTATGTCAATATGAACTTTTGTATTGAATCTTTCGGATCTGAATATTCATACCACAATTAAGAAGAATTACATTAAAATTATGCCAAGTAGCACTCCACATCAAAAATTCTGTTTTTATCATTTACCTACTCGAGGACGAGCAGGAATTAAACTTGGGGATGCTTGATACGTCTCCAACGTATCTATATTTTTTTGATTGCTCCATGCTATATTATCTACCGTTTTAAACATTATTGGGCTTTATTTTACACTTCTATATTATTTTTGGGACTAACCTATTAACCGGTGGCCCAGCCCAGAATTGTTGTTTTTTGCCTGTTTTAGGGTTTCGAAGAAAAGGAATATCAAACGGAATGAAACCTTCAGAAATGTGATTTTCTCATCAGATAAGATCCAGGAGACTTGGACCCTCTGTCAAGAAAGCCACGAGGTGGTCACAAGGGTGGAGGGCGCCCCCCAGGGCGCGCCCCCTGCCTCGTGGGCCCCTCAAAGCTCCACCGACGTACTTCTTCCTCCTATATATATCCACGTACCCCCAAACGATCGGGGACGGAGCCAAAAACCTAATTCCACCGCCGCAACTTTCTGTATCCACGAGATCCCATCTTGGGGCCTATTCCGGAGCTCCGCCGGAGGGCGCATCGATCACGGAGGGCTTCTACATCATCATCCAAGCCCCTCCGGTGAAGTGTGAGTAGTTTACTTTAGACCTACGGGTCCATAGCTAGTAGCTAGATGGCTTCTTCTGTCTTTTTGGATCTCAATACAATGTTCTCCCCCTCTCTCGTGGAGATCTATTCGATGTAATCTTCTTTTTGTGGTGTGTTTGTTGAGATTGATGAATTGTGGGTTTATGATCAAGTTTATCTATGAATAATATTTGAATCTTCTGTGAATTCTTTTATGTATGATTAATTATCTTTGCAAGTCTCTTCGAATTATTAGTTTGGTTTGGCCTACTAGATTGGTTTTTCTTGCCATGGGAGAAGTTCTTAGCTTTGGGTTCAATCTTGCGGTGTCCTTTCCCAGTGATAGAAGGGCAACAATGCACGTATTGTATTGTTGCCATCGAGGATAACAAGCTGGGTTTTTTTATCATATTGCATGAAACTATCCCTCTACATCATGTCATCTTGCTTAAGGCGTTACTCTGTTTTTAACTTAATACTCTAGATGCATGCTGGATAGCGGTCGATGAGTGGAGTAATAGTAGTAGATGTAGAATCGTTTCGGTCTACTTGTCTCGGACGTGATGCCTATATACATGATCATACATAGATATTCTCATAACTATGCTCAATTCTGTCAATTGCTCAACAGTAATTTTTTCACCCACCGTAGAATACTTATGCTCTTGAGAGAAGCCACTAGTGAAACCTATGGCCCCCGGGTCTCTTTCTCATTATATCAATCTCCATCACTTTATTATTGCTTTGCTTTTACTTTGGTTTTACTTTTTACTTTGCATCTCTATACCAAAAATACCAAAAATATTATTTATCATCTTTATCAGATCTCACTTTCGTAAGTGAGCATGAAGGGATTGACAACCCCTAAGCGCATTGGTTGCATTGAGCTATTGTTTTTGTGTAGGTACGAGGGACTCGAGCGTAGCCTCCTACTGGATTGATACCTTGGTTCTCAAAAACTGGGGGAAATACTTACGCTACTTTGCTGCATCATCCCTTCCTCTTCGGGGAAATCCAACACAGTGCTCAAGAGGTAGCAGTCCCATGTGTGCTAACATTGCATGTGCACTTTATAAAAAAATGCAGTAGGAGAAACACAAAAAAGCTTTGCACTTGGCGAGAAAAAATGACATACCACTTCAGTGCAATCTGAGTGGTAATCACTCCTGCGCCACTTTGTCGTGACATCAGCATGACCAGTGTACTTCCTAGTGTCATGGATATCAAACGTCTGGCGATGCTGGTTCATCGTGTATAAGGAATAATGACCATCCTTGGAGTGCGGCATCATAATCTGTTCACATGAAAAACAAAAAATGGGATGAAAACTTATTTCGACACGTAGCACTAGAACCACTGTTCCAAAAAGTAATTATAAAAAGAAATGCAACAAACCAAAAAATAACGACGGGAAACAATGAACTTACCAGTTTTGCATCCAACAGGTTTACGTCATCACTCACAAAAACCTTGAACCGGTTAACTGCATCTTGTAAAACAAACGAGCTATGCACCTAGCAACACAAGGTTTCCTTCGTCATCTCTCATCACAAAGGTTTCCATCTGAAGAACATACTGCAAAGAAAAAAGAACAAAGAAAGGACATGAAAAAAAAATAAACAATGCATGCAGGCATGGACATAAAAAAACCAGTACAATAGAAAAAAATTACAGCACACGTTTATCGTGATAAATAAACTAAACCCATTTCAGGGTCTTGCTTCCATTATTTGATGACAAAATCCATGAGATATGAATCCATTAAAGCTCCTTTGCCAAATGTATTGTAGATATAGTCAATAGTGTAAGTATCAAGATCACCAAATGGACTGTTCACCATAAAGAACGCATTCCTGTAGTAAACATACAGAGATGGGATCAATAAAATTAAAATTAAAAACAAAACACACAAAAAGGATCAAAGGGCACACACATGAAACTTACTTGTGGTATTTGGTTACAAAATCTTTGCTGAGAACAAGATCCTTTATTTTCCTTGCCTCATCAATATATTTGAACCTCGGAGGCTTCAATTTCTCTATAGAGCATCTCAACTTAAAAGCCCTCTCACCTGCCCTCTTGTTCGAAAAAACTTCAACATCAACCACAGGAGGACGATTAATTGCTGCACTCTGAGTCCTCGTGACGCGAGTCCTCGTGGAGAGCTAGGTCGAGAAAAACTTCCACCATCAGGTCCAGATGCCACAACAGTGTTCAAACCATCTCTAGCCAAAGAACCAGAATTATCTGGAGAGATTTCAATGGCGCAATCAATCATAACCACATTAGAACCCTGGGACTCGAACAATGACGTACAACCTTCATGAAGCCCCCCATCAAAACCTAAAAACGTGTAGAAAAAACATGGAAACACTCAGCACAAAATACAAAACCAAAAACATGTAATACATCTCATTAAAATAAAAAAATGTAGTTCACTAATGAATAGAATGCATCACAATTGTCTACAGCAATGCAGTCCACTTGTCTATAGCAATGCAGAATAAAAAAATGTATACAACAATGCAGCCCACTTGTATACAATAATGCAGCCCACTTATAAAGAACAATGCAGCTCGCTTGCCCAAAAAATAAAACACATCTCATTAACACAACAAATAAATATACACATACATTCTAAATCACGAACTTAACTAAACAAACTATTAAAAAAAGCTCGTAAGAACCGGAAGCAAGCAGTAGACAAAAAATAAATAAAGGAAGGATAAAGAAGTTCAGAAAAACAACCTTTATCTACAAAAATTAAAAGTGATGTTAAATCAAGGGAACACTTTCTCGATGTAGAGCATGTCCTTTCTGATGTAGCCAATGTGCTCCACCCCAAATTGAGCAACTCAAACACCATCCCAAGTCAGCAGGAATTGAAACATATAGAATCCACAATCATGCCTGCAATAAAAGAATAAAAAACATCAGTTTCACAAAAATGAAAATTAAAAAAAACTTGTGCGGTATGGTGAAGAGGGGTTGTACGGAACACACCCATTAGGCTACATTGGGACAATGACATGTTTCAACACAAATCCATCAAGTGTAGGAGGATTTAGCGGCTCATCAGAACATGAGCTTCCTTCTTTCCATGCACACTTGATATTTTTAACCATCCTCCTAAAAACCCTGATCGCATCAGGGCTGCCAGGTTTATTGAGCGAGTCAACAAATTCAAACCGCCTTTCTTTCACATTTAACACAACTACACAATAATGACCAACGCCATCCCTCGTATCTGGCGGATCAAAAGTTGCAAAAAGGACCTATTCGAAGCACGGTAAATAAATAAAATTATTATAAGAAGAAGAAACAGAACACTGTAAAAACAAACACGCAAAATATAGTTTTCAACACATAAAAACGTTACTCACCATATCCTTTTTATCAACACGCTCCTCGGCTTTTGAAGAGAACATCATTTTAACACTCCTACCTACAGTACCACCATTCCAATTATTTGTCTGCCAATACAAAACTCAAAATCAAATAGTGCTCAAGAAAACATGTCGTCGCACGAAATCAGAAAAGAAAATCAAAAAATAAAACAAAAATTTCTGCATTCTTACACAAATATGGTATGAGACAACCATTGTCGGAGACCCCTTAAACTTATCTACCAGCAAAGAAACCCCAAGATCTACAAATCTTGTAGTGAGCATCCCTTTATCCCAAAAGGATTGACCAACTTCACCAATTGTAATATCACCCATCTTAGTTTTAAAAGCAACCATGTCCCTGAATTTTTCATGAAAAACTGAAACATAAGATACTAAAAAAATAACAACAAAGAAAAAGGGCTAAAAACCAAAATTAGAAAATACATATGAACAAAACAATTTCTAAAACACCATACTTCTTCTTCTTGTCCTTCCGAACCCTCGTAACAGCAGCATACAACTCATTGTATCTTTTCAGAAGAGCTGAATCAATGCTCGACGGTGTCACAACTGGAAGTTCGTCATCTGTAATAAAAAGATGAAGTTCACTTATCCAAGATAATGAAGTCCAAATATTAAGATAAAGAAATTCTGCTAGCTATTTTGAAAATCATAAACAAAATATCAAGTTCCACTTATCATTAAACATCTAATACAAATACCATAGTAATTAAACAAAATGAAATGAGAAAAACTTCAATTGCACTGTTCGAAACAAAATTCTTGCCTTCGGTGTCAGAGTCTTCATGTTGTTGTTCTTCAGAGCTGACCAAAACAATTTCTTGGATAGGTTGCGACGAATCCACCACAACCTCACTGGACTGCCCTTCTGCAGCAACATCAGCATTCTCTGGATTTACAACAGTCTGGTCAACCGCAACGTCCTTAGATACTTCAGCTACATGAGGCTCCACTCTCAATACTTCAGGAACATCATTGGTCGCTAGACAAAGAGGGGAAGCAACAACACTAACAGCAGGGACGACATTCTCCAACGGCTTTTCAATGCCAAAATCAGAATCTTCATGACGACTAGGGGAAATGGCATCATGGGATTCTTGAGCTAAAGAAGGGTCTACACAGTCGACGGCAACCGATGCAGAAGCATCAACACTGCCACCACCATCAACAGCACAACCACCCTGATTCAGATCAATGTGAACTTCCACGTTTTCTTCTCCAGGCTGTGGAAATTTTAAAACACACACAATAACACAAAATGAGTGTGGGGATAATTAAGACAACAACACATGGGACACTTATGTCAAAGACTGCTGACAAGATACACAGAACAACTGCAGTCCACATATGCAAAACAACTGCAACCCACATGTATCAAAACAACTACAACTTCAACCCACATATACATAAAAAAAGAACTGCAGTTCACTTTGTCAAATGCTGCAGTTCAGTTATGTTAAATACTGAAGCTTACGTATGTAAAACATTATGGACCACGCATGCGAAATGGAATGCAGTTCACTTATGTCAAAGACTAAAACTCACACGTGTAAAACTATTGCAGCTAACATATGTAAATGAAAATGCATATGGTGAACATAACAGCGTACATCAAGTTTACAACAAAAAAATTAGATTACAACACACTAACAGAACAAGTAATACAACTATACCTTATCAGCTACAACATCCGGAGGGGACGATGCATCAGCCAAGACCTCATCCTTCCCAGAGCCATCGTAGGTCTCTTTGTGCAAATCACAAGCAGAAACACCAGTCTACATGCATAGAACAAACCAAAAACAAAAATAAGATGGTAACGACCAAAAAAGAGAAAAACTTCAACTATGCACAAGTAGTACACACTTTACAACCGTGAAGTACACAAAAAATACAATAAAAATGGAAAGCAACAAACGCAAGTTTAAGAAGAGGGACGCATGGCAGAAGTACTTGTACCTGACCAATTCCATCGTCCCTAGTTCCATGGACGCCAGAAGATTCCACTCCAGCCTATCACAAAAAACAAAAATAGTGACAAGCAGTCCACATAATACACAAAAGAGGTTCAGAGCCACCAAAAACCTAGAACATACATTATCAGTGCCAACGCCAGTGTCCTGATGGTTCATTTAATCCAAAATATGCCCAACACCCTTCTCATACCGACCTCATTTTTCCTCTTGTGAATGTCTCAATTGAGCATACGAAGATCGAACATTCGTCACTACAATCTTCAGGCTTTGAATCACGCCACAATCAAAATCGTGAGCAGCAACAATATCTTCATCTCGTGGGCCATGGCCAACATGGAAAAAACCACCAACTGTCCTCAACCTGTCACCAGAGGTTGGCAAATCTCCAGTCAACTTCAAAACCTTCAGAAGAAGCTCATCAATCTCCTCGTGTTTTTTGCCACCAACAAATGACTGTTTAGAAGAGCTTATATTATCAAACATCTGTAGAGCCATGAAACCACGAGTACGCGACACCTCATCATCACAGGCAGGAAGCTGGCTACATATAGGCTCATGAAACCTAGCATGAGTGCTAGGTCCCGCATCAGAACTGCCGCATGCAACTGCAACAGGACGGTTGTACACAATATCACCTGACGCCTTCCACTGCAAAAAAAGACAAGAGGCAAAGAGAAGTACACATGTGAGTACTAGAAAAGTTCAGATTTATAATGGTTGCACCTTTTAAAAAACTGATATTAAAAACTCAGATGCACTAACCGGCAGCTTCCCAAATTTGTAAGTTTCCAAGTAAATCTTTCCCTTCACAAGCACATCCTCATTGTATAACTTCATCAGGTCCTTGGTCGTCAGGTATGATGCACGTGGCGTCAACGTGTGCATGACTGAAAATTTGCGAAGCTTCAAGCAGTCAAGATACATAATCAGGGGGGCAATGGCACAACCCTCTGCACAATTCTGCTTGCTGCCTTCTGTTTGCCACCTCACCACAGCTGCCTGCAACTCATCAACAACAAGCTGGCAAAATTCCATCTGAGCCATAGCCGCATAATCCATGTTCTCTACCATTGCAGCAACTCTACCCAAACGAACTGTAAGCCCGGGGCATAGCAAATTCTGGTAGAGTATCAGGAAGAACACCTTCACAGCAAGGTCAACAGTCACATGATCATCTTCCTCCACTAACACCTTCAACTTCTCAAGCAAGTCCTTGACTCCTATACTTTTTGAACGGTCAAAGCGAAGCTCATCCTTGAGGGCACTCAACGAGTCATTATGGGCGCTGGCAGCAGGCATGGGTGCAGTGTGACGTCCCATGGGTAAATCAAAAATGTGATGAACTGCATCATGATTGATTCGAAGAGCCCTGCCATTCCCAAAGTCCATTATCATGGTGGCAGGATCAATCACTCCCATCAAATAGCACATAAGAATGCGCGACACATTTTTCTTTACTGTCAGTTCAAAGACAACACCAAATCCAGCATCCCGAACACGACTATAGTGTGCCTCTTTTAACAAGGCAGCGGCCTTGCAAATAGTGGGAAGCGACAAATGTACGGTCTTGTTAAATCGAGAATCATCCCCCTCAGCATCATCTTCAGCTGCATTGCTCTTACTAGACTTCTTCCTCTGTGTAAGGGAAATGCAATCCACATTAGAAGACTAGCCATAAAAAAGAGATAGAGAAAACACAGATAGAATAACAATGAAGGAAACAAATGCGGTCCACTTCAACAAACCTTTGGAACAACATCCACCTCCTCGCCAGAGTCACCACAAACATCTTCATCGACATCATCACGGGAACGCTTGGGTAGACTCTTAGATGAACCACAGTCTTCGTGTCTACCACTATGAACATCCCTCACAAAATCAGCAAGCACAAAGTCATCATCATCAGAGTTGGGACCTTCGGTGACATGTAGTCGCTTGCACTGAGGATCATCCTTTCCACCAGCTTCAGCATTTCTCTTGCCAAGATTCTTGTTCATGCCAGCAACACGTGGACTCCGCCGAGGTGTACCACCTTCCTCAGCAACAGTACTTGGACTCTTCTTCTGCAAAGAAGGCTTCTTCACCTTGGCAAATTTGGCATCCTTGGCACCATCTGCAGCTCTCCTCGGCTTCTCCTTCCGCACAAACTCTTTTGAGTCACTTTCAAACCTCAACTTCTTCTTGCTTTGCTTCAACTCATATTCATGAAGCTATTCCGAGACCATCCAATCCTGTGTAACTTCCTCTGTACCATCAAAAGACTGCGATTGTGTCTCAGACAAAACGGGACGTCTTTGGTCAAAGCTCACACCAACATTACCCTCTGCAAAATAATGGTCAATCAATTGAGTAACCTCCTCAAACCCAGGCGCCCCAGCATGGAAAACAGACACTGCGTTAAAAGGAAGTTTGACTATGGTCGTTAAAAGGTGCACAAAAAGAACAAATGCAGTACACTTAGACATATAAAATGCAGTGCTCCAACCATAAGCTAAAAATAAAAGATAATGCATTGCACAAAAAACTTGAATAAAACAACAATGCAGTTCACACATACATATAGTGGAGTTCACATATACAAAATAAATACAATGCTGCATACACTAACTTCATGTTTGTTCCCAACAAAATGCCAGACTAAATACAGCAAGGCAAATGGTACAACATCAAAAGTAAACCAGCATACACAAAATAAACAAATCAATCACATACTAGAAGGAGGAGCCACACTTATGGGAGATGTTTCAATCGGCGAATTCAATTAATGTCCTCCCTCGACACCATGATCCTTACCACCAGGACAACGAGAGCCAATTGGTGTATCATTATGAGAACTGCAATCACCTACTTGATTCAAAAAGAACCACATCAAAACGCACATGATGTAGTTCGCTTTGAAGAACAATGAAGTTCGATGGGTAAAACAAAATATAATAAATGCAGTTCGTAAAAAAAAGTTAAAATAAAAAACAGCAGGCATGTTAAGAAAACGCATCCGAAAAGAAAAAGTCTACCTTAAAATACACTACAAAAAAAGACACATCCGTGACATTTTGGGCCGAACAAATTTTTTTCTGTCATACATATGACACTTCTACGACAATAATTGTGACAAAACCTGGTATCATCATAGATGTGGTGGGATCCTACTTCTATGACAAAAAATCATCACAGAAAATGGGCTTTTCGTCCTGGGCGGGCCAGAGACGCAGCTGCATGACATTCTTTGGGCCGTCCATGACGGAAAAAACCATGGTAGAAGCGAGGGGGAGGAAAATTTCGGGGAGTTCCTGGTTACGGTGGGAGGTCGGGGGCCGAGCGATGCGCGTTTCTCTCTTAGGCGTTGGCTCTAACTGAGCCCGAGCGAGGCGTTGGTTCTAACTGAACCCGAGCGATTGCACTACAGACTATGCGTTACTGAACCCGAGCGATTGCACTATAGACTACGCGTTACTGAACCCGAGCGATCGATCAATGGCTATTAACTAAACCCGATCGAGCGATTCCTTCGCTACTGCTACTAACTGAAGCCGATCGATTGGATGAACAGTGAGCGTTGCGGGGGGTGGATGAACAGTGAAGCGGTGGCGTTGCCTCCGGATGAACAGGACCCCGTGGTGTGGAGGGCTGGATGAACATCAGACGGTGGAGGGGTGCCCGTGGAGGGGTGGTTGAACAGGACCCCGTGGTGTGGAGGGCTGGATGAACAGTAGACGGTGGAAGGGTGCCCGTGGAGGGGTGGTTGAACAGTAGCCGGTGGAGTAGCATGCGGTGGAGGCTGGATGAACAGGAGCCCGTGGAGGCTGGAGGAGATCGACGGTAGCCCATGGAGGCTAGAGGAGGTCGACGGTGGAGATGAACAGTATCCCGTGGAGTCCCGTTTTGCGGTACGCCACACCCCTCCCGATGAACAGGACCCCCGTTTCGACCGTAGGAGGTCCGTTTCGTCCGTTTTGCGGTACGCCACACCCCTCCCGATCAACAGGACCCCCGTTCCGACTGCAGGAGGTCCGTTTCCTCCGTTTTGTGGTACGCCACACCCCTCCTGATCAATAGGACCCCGTTCCGAACGTAGGAGGTTCGTTTCCTCCGTTTTGCGGTATGCCAGGCCTCGTTTCCATCGCCTGTTCCGTCCAAGCCCTCCCGATGAACACGACCATGCGTTCCGTGCCGACCCAGCCGGTTGGCTCCCACGCGTTCCATTGCCTCACAATGAACACGGCGCCTTCCGTTGCCTCCCCATGAACACAACGCATTCCGTTACCTCCTCATGAACATGACGTATTCCGTTGCCTCCCCATGAACACGACGACGACGCTGTTTCTCCGTTCCGACCCAGCCATGTACATGAGCCCTGGCCGTACGTATGCGTGAGTAGGCGTTCGAGACCCCGCCCATATGTACACGTGACCATATTTTCTTTCTTGCACCCTGGCCATTGTACGTATGTGTACATGCTACGTGCGGGCCTCTACTACGACACGTGCGCGCCTCTACTTCCACCAGTATATATGTACGTACACGTTCGCGACCAGAATGACAACGCTATGTACGCTTCGACCAGGTGGGTCCCGACTGTCAGGCACTTCCTTGCGTGCAAAGATGTAGCTGGTGGGTCCCAGCAGTCAGGGGGGAAATGTTTTTTTCACGAAATACGGTGGCCCGTCCGGTGGGTCCCCGCTGTCAGGTGGAGAAATAATTATTTTACACGTAATAAGGAGGCACTTCCTTGCTGCGGCCGTGGACCCAGCTGTCAGCCTCTCCACGTATAGTCCACGTCCGATGGAAGCCGTTCCTTAACCATGTTGACCACGCTGCGCCGAGAGCACCAGGGCAGTGGATGACGGCGAGGCCTAGGAAGGGGACGACGCGGAGCCTGGGAAAACGCGGCAGTGGATGCCCACGCGTCGAGGAGTACGAGGGTTCACTGGTTCGCTGCGGTGTGAGGCTGCCGTCTCCGCAGAATAACAGGGGGTGTGGGTGAGTAGAGGGATGGCCTGGCCAGCGGTGGGAGTAGTAGGGGGCGGTGAGGCCTCCGCCGCATCGCAGCCAGCCACGGGAGGCAGGAGCACGAGGCACAACCGGCGCTGGTTTGGGCGGCTGGAACAAGAAGACCCGAGGTTGAAGAAGCACTACGGTCGTTGGATGGACATCGTACGATCACTGGAGCTAGAATCGTGCATATTGACTAAGTTAACAAAGCCCTCCGTCCCCATCAACTTAGTAGGCCCACAAGTCAGCCTGCCACTATACTGGTCCCAGCTAACAGGGGGAGTATTCATTTTTTTGTGCGTAATAAGGAGGCACTTCCTTGCGTGCGAAGATAGTTGGTGGGTCCGAGCTGTCAGCGGCGGTAACTTTTTTTCGCGAAATACAGAGGCCCTTTCGGTGGGTCCCTGATGTCAGCTGGAGGAATCATTATTTTGCACGTGTTAAGGAGGCATTTCCTTGCGTGCGG
Organism: Triticum aestivum; assembly: GCF_018294505.1. NCBI lineage: Eukaryota > Viridiplantae > Streptophyta > Magnoliopsida > Poales > Poaceae > Triticum > Triticum aestivum. The sequence continues at coordinate 517,235,841 of NC_057800.1, read as the reverse complement.
CCGTGGACCCAGCTGTCGGCCTCTCCACGTATAGTCCACTTCAGATGCATGTCAGTCATTGACCACGTTGACCAGGCCGCGCCGAGAGCACCCGGGCGGTGGACGATGGCGAGGCCTAGGAAGGGAACGACACGGAGGCAGGGAAGACTCGGCAGTTGTTTCCCACGCGGAGGGGAGTATGATTGTACGAGGGTTTACTGGTTCGTCTGCCGTCGCCGGAGAATAACAGCAGGTGTGGGTGAGTAGAGGGATGGTTGGGCCAGCGATGGGAGTACGGTGGGGCGGTGAGGCCTGCGCAGCAGCAGAGCCGGCCGCGGGGAGGAGGGAGCAGGCAGTCTCGCCGGCGCTTGTTTGAGCGGCTGGAGTAGGAAGAGCAGAGCTTGAAGAAGCACGACAGCCGTTGGATGGCCATCCAACAGTCACTGCTTGTGCGTCAACCTTTTTTTAGGAAATCCTCAAATCTGTGGAAAACAACATACATCCCATCTGCCATTATTTCTAATAATTTATAGCCCATTTGCTAATTATTAAGGTTTTTTTGGAGCCCATATTCTTTTTGTTAGCATTACATCCCATATTGTGGCCACAGTTAAAAAATTATACGAAATTTTGCATATTTCGGTGTGGTCCGAACTATTTTGAATCCCGAAATTTCGACTCACATTCAAACTGATTTTAAAAATAAATTTATATCAATATAAAATCCAAAAAATTCTCCACGCATAAAAATTAATGTAATTTAAAATCTTGAAATGAAAAAAAGATATTTGAAACTAATTGTCGGTTTGATGTGTTTTAAATATGTACAACCCATTTCTCATTACTGATGGGCCATTTTCTTGGCCAGCCGAATGAAAGCTCTCCTCGTCTTGAAAGATTTTCAGCCTAACAGGCCTGACATAGCGACTTACTTGGCAAATCACAAAAAAAAACTGGGTTGTGGCCATGGACCCAGCTGTCAGCCTCTCCACATACAGTACTCTTCCGATGGAATGTCGTTGACCACACCGCGCCGAGAGCACCAAGGCGGTGGATGACGGTGAGGCCTAGGAAGGGGACGAAGCGGAGCTGGGGAAGACGCGGCAGTGGATGCCCACGCGGCGAGGAGTACGAGGGTTCACTGGTTCGACTGCGGTGTGAGGCTGCCGTCGCCGCAGGTCCTGGCTAGCGGTTGGAGTAGTAGAGGGCGATGAGGCCTCAACGGCAGCACAACCGGCCACTGGAGGCAGGAGCAGGCGGTCTCCCCGGTGCTGGTTTGGGTGGCTGGTGCAAGAAGAGCAGCGATTGAAGAAGCAGCATGACCGTTCGATTCAAATCCAACGGTTACTGCTGCTAGAATCATTTATTGACTAAGTTGACAAGCCCTGCGTACGCGTCAACTTAGTAGGCCCACAGGTCAGCCTCCCAACCGGTGCGCCCCAGATGTCAGTGGGAGGAATCATTTTTTCGCGTAATAAGGAGGCAGTTGATTGCGTGCGGCCAGGCCAGCGGAGGGAGTAGGGTGGGCCGGGGAAGCCTGCGCGGCATCACAGCGGGCCACAAGAGGAGGGAGCAGGCAGTCCCGCCGGTGCTAGTTTAGGCGGCTGGAGCAGGAAGATCAGAGATTGAAGAAGCACGTCGGCCGTTGGATGGACATCCAACAGTCACTGCTGCTAGAATCGTGTGTTCACTGACAAAGCCTTGCGTAAACAAGTCAGCCTCGAAATATGTGGCGTGTACAGCCCATTTGCTATTATTTTTATAATTTTTACTCATTTTCTAATTCATATGGAATTTATTGCAGCCCGTTTTCCATTTTTAGAATTGCTGGCCATTTTCTGGTCAGTACCGAGGGTCAAAAAATTAACTAAATATGTGGGAAATTTTGAAAATTCGCAATTTTTTGCTGGGGAACGAAATATTCTTAATCCAAAAATTAATAGCCATACTAAAACAAATTTAAAAATAAATTAGTACTATGTCATGTTAAATCCAATGAAATACGTATAAGATATCAGTGAAGAACAAAAACAAAAAAAGAAACTTATATCCCATTTGCTATAATTTTTTTGGAATTTTCAACCCCTTTTGATATTACTTTTAACAGACATTGACCATACTCTTAAGCCAGGCCGGAATGCATCCCTCCTCGTCTTGAAAGATTTGCAGCCCAGTAATTCGGAGAAAACAAATAGGCCTAGCTTGGGTATTCTTCAAAAAGAAATACTGGGCTACCTATTTTCCCAAAGAACTGGTGCATGAGCATTTAGCTTTATTTATTTATTTACTTATTTATGTTTAGGGGACCATGAGCATGTACCTGGGCCGGATTCATGTGAGAGCCTCCCTTCCAGTTAATTATGGGCTTCTCTATTGGGCCTTCATCAGTGGGCTGCATGTTATCAACAAGTGGAAAATGTGTTCCGTACGAAAAATAGTATGCGCTACGTATGGTACGGGGCACTAAAGGATCGAACCGTGCAACGACTTCCAAAACATTGTGTTTGTCGTTCTAACAACACATTTATTCAACCAACAGACGAAATATACTACTGATTGTACATTGAAAACAGCAGCAGCAGCAACCAGGGCTGGGGTGCAACAGAAGCAGTAAGCAGGCCAGAAGAGTGAAGACGCAGCTCTCTCTTCCAAACCAAACATCAGCCATCATTACAAAAGGGCTACCAAAAAAGAACAAGTGTATGCATCAAACTAAATAAAGATCCTACTACACCAAGTGTACGCATCTAACTAACTGGCTCAGTTAGACGTTACTATTTATTAAGCTGTGGAGATTGGCTGACGGCTTGAACCAGATGGGTGCCTGACGGGGGAAACTCCAGCCAGCAGGTCGAAGTCTGATACTTGCGACCCTCTCTCCTACTTTGGGCTGCAGAGCGTGGCGGCACATATCAGGGTATGGTGCATGCAGAGACGCATGGTACGCTGTGTACACACAGTTTTTCCTGATGAACGAAACCGCGCTGCCATCATGATCCTTGCCGTCGGTTATCTCCTGGTTAATCGGATAATTCAGTCCGACAAACAGAGAGCGTGTACCAAGGCTACTTACCAGCCTCCAGTCAAAAATTCCTGAAGGCCCAGAGAAGCTGGGATCCTGCTCAAAGACCTTGCAGTGACTGTGATTGTATTCCGCAAAACAACACGTCCGGTACGTGCGAACGATCATCAATCTTTCGTCGTCGTCTGATCGAGCCAGGAACCACCTGCAACTGCCATGCCGCTTTTCTTTGAAAGGTTCTGGGATTAGGAAGGGTAGGGACACCAGGCGGCCTACAACATCATATCAAGTTGGAGTCAAATAAAAAAGGGCTCTTGATTTAGTCAATCTTAAGAACAGCATGTTATGAGCATGAATATTTTTTCAGCAAATGTTGACAGTAATATAAGCAAGCCATCATGATATCATAGGAAAGTAACATACTGCTGTAACAGTCGTTTGTAGCGATGACTGGAGTAGGCCAGCAATACGTCCAGCCATAGAAGGAGTCGACAACGTAAATAATGCCCTTGTATTCAATGGCATCAGAGAACCATGGAGGATGTATGATCCTGCGATGGACGTGCAGATTTATCCACTTACCTCAGTGACCTGTTAGATAGGCGAGACCGCGGTTGAAGAACGCAATTAGCCTGAAATCTTTATAATTCGCAGATCTTGTGGGCACTTGGCAGATTACAACCTTGAGCATATCAAACTTGGTATCATGTTGGCTACTGTAAGATTCCGAGTATTCTGGGCCGCGGTGCCAAAGCAGTGCAGTGATAATCGAAGGAAGGGGGATCAATCGCCGGGTGTAGACCTCCACGAGCATCCAGCTGCCGCGACCATCGACGAGCACCATCCAAGACGTGTTCATGCCGACCCAGTACATACCGTTAATGTAGTTGAGGCTGACGGGGATCGGATCGCAGTCAAGAGGGTTAATGCTCGCCACCCTACGATCGTTATGCTACGTGACACGCCATTTCTGAAGATCAGGCGGCATTAGCAAGCAAGGAGCTTGCTTAAAAAGCTCCGGCCTGAGGTCTTTGAGTAAATGTTATATCCCCGACGAGCACGCGGTGAGCGGCATGGTACTGAGATTGTCCACACGCAAAACAACGAGCTTGATTACCTCTGTGGGGAGCGAATTCCAGCCACTCTTTCGGCGAACGCTGCTCGATTCTGCCATTGTTAGTGCTTGGGTTTCGGACGAGGGGGAGGCGCCTTAGCGGGGATGGAAGATTGGACGAGATTATGTGCGGACAAAGATGGAGAAGCGAATATGTGCTGCGGCAAGTGGACAGGTGATGATGACTACAACATGCCGCTTGACTTACGAGACACATACCAGCAGCGTAGGGTCATGTCAATGCCAGACAACTTGCTTGAGTGATCACAGTACTGGTACTCCCTACAGTGCTATGCCCTAACTTGCTTGAGTAGAGTAGTAGAGTAGGACTCTACTCTACTACTAGCACCGGAGGAGTAGTATAGTCTAATCTAAAATAGTTACAAACTTTGATACCCGAGCGTGGAACCGTGTCTACGTGGTGTTTGGACATGGGTGACAACCTCAACGCCAACGGTGCTGCTCCCGTTGCACCGTATGTGTTTCTGTCCTTCCTGTTCAAAATCGTGGTAGAATTCATGTTTCTACTCTGTATCCTAGTACTATGCTAGTCCACGTGATTAGTTTCATCTCTGCTATAGCTTTCATGATTTATTTTGTGCTTATTCGAATTAGATCTCGTAGTAACTTGCTCATATATTCAACTGGCGCAACGTCCCCTACAGCCACTCCCGTTTCATGGACGGCCTGGTCGATACCTCCAAGGAGCCCTTCATCCACTGCTATGCGTGCCCGATGCCGTTTTCTGGCTCGCTGGCGGACATGGTGCATCACCTCACGGATGCGTGCAGCGGTCACTACTGGCCACATCAAGTACGAGACGTGCTACCCGTTCACCATGCCGGAGTCGCTGGAGGATCACCATTGCCTGCTAGTCTCGCAGGAGGACGGCAACGTCTTCGTCTTGATCGTGGGCACCGGCGAGGCCCGCGTAGGCCGCCGCCCCGTCTCTGCAATGTGTGTAAGGGGCGACGCCGCTGACGCTGGCACTGACATGAGGCCGATGTACGGGTGCGTGGTCAGTGTTACTACCCCTCCAGGTCATGTGGGCGGCGACACCGGCCTCATCGAACGGCTTGGACTCTGGGGAGCTGGGACTATCCCGCCAATGTGGACTTGGAAAACCCATGGCATCCTTTACCCGCCGAAGCGGTGCACGGGGACTCCAAGGAGGTTCACCTGGACATACGCGTTATCAAGTTAAATGTTGATCATTAGTCTTCGCTCAATGTAATCCGCTGTCTAAGCATGTGGAGACTTCCATGGAGGATCTTGCTCTATTGGAGTATCACGCATGAATAAACGTGTATCCGTTTATGGTTTAGTCTAGAATCTTCCATGTATGAATTTTTACTACAGTACTGGTGAAAGACTTACGATGAACCATTTCTTACATCTCCTCTACCCGCTTGCAAGTCATCCTGATTTAATCCCTCCGTCTAGGTGTATAAGGGCATGGTTAATATTACTTAATAGCATAGCCAACTGTTGACTATAAGAAAGTGCCATGTCATCTGTAGCCAACATGTATAACAATCGATACTCAAAAACTAATTCTTAAAGATCATTTCTTGCAAAGCACAATAAGTGTTATTTCTTCACAAGTTTTGGATGCAGGTTGAACAGTTGAACGCTTTTGTTTGCAAAAGATACCTTTTTATCTATTTCACCCGGATGTTTGTGAGCTCTAGAGATGAAATAATATCCGAAGAAACCTATCGATACCCGTTACACATGAGATGACCCCCACATCCTTTGTCAAAATAAACAACTCCCCGATCAATGCATTTCACTCTTCGGTGCAACGCACGGGCACCTTACTACTATAGATTAGTACGACCAAAAATTGAACTAACATTATATATAGTACGATAAATGCTGATGCATGTCACCTAAAATTATATCATTCAAAACTATGTTCAAATACGAATCCAACGATATAGTTTTTGTTGACATGCACTAACATTTTGTCAGTTAAATCTTCAGTCAAATTCAATGGGGGACTAATAAACCACGACCGATGTAGTACAAGTGTAGAGGGCGGCGCTGCACGGGAGTCTCACCTCTCACCCCGCTCGTGGCGCGGCAGTAAAGCCGTCATATCACAAAACCCAACCACTCCCAGTAATAAGTGGCCTGGTAAAATAAACGGACAAGCAACCATCACATCCCTCCGTCTTTTTTGCATTTCATCTCTCTGCATTTACTTTCTCCGGTTCATCTCGCACACTCGATCCCTAGCTACTACTCCTAGGGCCAGTTCTTTTGGCGGCTTCCCCAGCTTTTCCCACAAGACTAGTCACAGTGGAGAGTAACAATAAGGGCCTCACTCATTTATTTGGGCTTCTAAACTACTACTCCGTCCTGGTTTATTCCTCACCATTGTAATTTGTGCTAAATTTTGACCAAAGATTTAACTGGTTTATTCCTCACCATTGTAATCCCTCCGTCTAGGTGTGTAAGTCATCTTACGAAAACCAAATAATCCCAAAACACTTAGGCGCGGTGCATTAACTTCTACCTCGTTTCTTGTTTCTTGACATATCAACCAATAAGAGATAAAGAGTGTGCATGCTTTTAATGACTTGAGATATCAAACACGACATGCAGTGGTTAGTTCATTGCATGCAATACTATTAATTAGCAAATAAACATTAACGTTTCTCGTTTTCTCCTCCTCCTTGGTCACGGTGCACAGCCTAAGATGACTTACTCACCTAGACGGATGGAGTAGTGCATGTGACATGCACTAACATTTCATTAGTTAAATTTATGATCAAAATTTGACACAGATTACAATGGGGACCAATAAACCAGGACGGAGGTAGTAGTTATGGGATTACTAATCTAGAAGCCTAAAAGAACTGGCCCCTGGTACTCCTACTAGTAGTAGTACTCAAGTTGGAATTCCAATTGCATGGCACAACTTGTTAGGCAAAAAATTCGATACAGGGTGTAGGAAGCGGTTTGGGAATTTGCATGCCTTTCCAACCAGTGAGATACTCCGTACAAAGTACGACAGAGAAATAACCACAGAGAAGGAAGCTAAAAGTAAACAATCAAACGAGCATTTTTGCATTTGTTTTGCATTGAATCGTTTCACAAGCTTGACTAGTGTTGTTTTTCTACTTTTACAAAAACCGCATCGTAATGTTAAAACGTGCATTTGCACGTACATAAGTAATAGTAGTACTCCCTCCGTCTAGGTGTATAAGTCTTCCCTCCTTCTTGGTCACGGTGCACAACCAAAGATGACTTATTGACCTGGACGGAGGGAGTAGCACAGTCTGCAAGCATATATCGAGAGAGACGTGTAGTGCGATAGTATATAGTAAAGTTTGTGCTATATGCACATACTTGCAAAATGCGTACGAATACAATAAGTTTCCAAACTTTCCCTTTTACATACTTAATTAAGGACGCTAAAAATTCCTGAACGTTCGGGATTTATCATTTGCATCCCTAAACTAATGAGATCGCCTTACGAAACAAAATTATACTCCTCCTAAAAGCCACGGCGCTCGCAGGAGCGCTTGCGGCGTGCCACGAGTGCCCTGGTGCACGGCCGTTTCCCAGCGCGCCGACACAACGCCTCTTCCTCAGCCTCGCAACTTGCGAGGTGCTGATTGACGGCTTGCCGGCGGGCGAGCGTGATCTCACCGTGTGGTGATCCGGCGCCAACAGGTACTCCTCCTTGATGGAAGCGTGCACCCGGTCCACGTACTGCCAAGCGTAGATGAGGTGCTTGGGCCCGACTGCACTCAAGGCGTCGGCACGAGCGTCCTCCGCCACCCTCACGGCCCTCGCACGAGCCTTCTGCTGAAGAGCCAATTGCCTAACTCTCTCGGACGCGACATAGGCCTCCCAGGCAGCTTGTTCCGCGGTGCGCTTCTCTTCCTCGGCCTTCTTCTCCGCCTCTATTTTGGCACGCTCTGCTGGAGGCAAAGCCTCCCACAAGGCGACATCCATTTCTTTCCAAAGCTCCTCAAGGCTGGGGGGCTCGGCGGGCAGTGTGGCGTTCTCCTCGTAGCGGGGAGCCGACGCGTCCTCCAGCGCGCCTGCTGGCGAGATTGGGAACTCTGACGCGTCCACCTTGACGCGTCGCGGCGAGGAGCGGAACACCGACGCGTCCTCCTCGACTAGTGGCGGCGAGGAATGGAACGGCGACGTGTCGTGTCGTGGCGAGGAGCGGAACACCGACGCGTCCTCCTCGAATAATGGCGACAAGGAACGGAATGGCGACGCATCGCGTAGCGGCGAGGAGCGGAACACCGACGCGTCCTCCTCGACTAGTGGCGGCGAGGAACAGAACGGCGACGCGTGACCGTCCGCGCGGTGCAGTGAGGGGCTCCTAGGGCTTGGGAGGGGCGATGCCATGGTGGTCGACGTGAGAGGGAGGGGGAGGAGATAGTGATGAACGTGAACGTGAGGGGGAGGAGATAGAGATGTCGTGGGAGGCGCAGTATTTATAGCGAGCAATGGCACACCTACATAAGATATGGACTGAGCTGCACTGACTTAACTGCAGGTCTAGTTGCTTCACTGACATGTGGGCCAGACCCCTGTTGGGCCCATATGTCAGTGACCCAATGCACCTGTAGTTAAGTAACAACTATGTGGGCATATTTGTTGGAGTAAATTACAGGGGAGCGAAGGGGTGGAAATATTGTTGGTCACAACGGATTGGACGAGCGTGGGGGGAGGAGAGGCATGCATGCAGATTTTTCTCACACGGGGTGGAGTGGTGGGACCGCCGGAGGGAGAAGGAGAGTTTGGCAGGCATACTGTTTCCACACATGGAGAGGAAAAGATTTGGAGATGAACGGGCTTCCTGCAGGTATGGGGAACGGTGCATAATAAGTCATCTTGCATGCTGGGCTAGGTATAGTCTCAAGTCATTAAAAACATACACGCCCCACACATGTTCATATTTCAAGGTGCACTAAATTATTGCATGCTATGATTAAGGCTGGCCATAATGGTGGTATCTTAGCTGGTATCATGCACACGGGAATAGCAAACATGCTGATGTGGCAAAGAATTAAAGAAGAGAGGGGGGTTAGAGTAACTAGTGTTCATGCATGCATTGGTAAACACATTTTTTGTGAAGAACGACAACACTAGTTGAGTACTTTTGCAGACTTCAAAAACTATTCCACCGCCTCTACTATCTTGCTAAGAGTAGGTGAAATTTTTGAATCGAGCCCTTTAAACTAGAAGGGAGGTAGTGGTACTCTAATAGCTAACCTTTGTTGTGATGACAAGATAGGACATGGCACGCACCTGGACGGAGGAACTAGTCTGCATTGTGCATTTAAGTTTTGTCTGAAGTCAATGTACCTCTACTTTCACCAGACTTATAGAAAAATGTGTCAACATTCACAATGTCAAATCAATATTTTTACACTCATTATAAAACGTAGTTCTTATACTCATTATAATCAGTATTGTAGATATTGATATTTTTAGTATAAATTTGGTCGTGGGATTTCATTGTTGCCTGTCAAAGCATGGAGGAAGCGGAGCTTAGGGCTTGCATTGTCGGTCTCTACATAGGTATTTCTCTTCATAATCCTGTAATTTTAGAGACTGATTGCGCTTTTGTGGTAGCGTCTCTTGCATCGGGGGACTATGACAGGTCTGCTATGCGTGACCTGAAGATGAAAGCGTTGAGCATCTCGAAGTTGATCAACAATCTTCAATTGTCAAAGATTAGCCGTTCGGCCAATAAGGTGGCACACTTAATCGCTAAGTATAGCTTTGACAATAGATTAGATGGTATTCTTGTAAATAATGTACCGCCCTGTGTGGTGAATATTGTATCGAATGAGTGTACTGGTGTGGCTGGTTAATTAATATAAGGTGGTGTTCAAAAAAGTATAAATTTGGTCAAACACTTTGCAAACGGTTGACGGGAGTAAAAAGGACCAGAGGGAGTATCATGCATGCGGAGTAGGCAAAAAAATTGCTTGTCTAAAAAAGGCAAAAAAATTGCTCATTTATAGCCGGTCGAAGTCTCAAAGGGCGCGACCGCGCGAGGGAGGCGAAGGTCGTGGGAGGCGCGACGTTTGACGGAATTAAGTGAAGTTACATCCACGCGCCGGCATGGCGTGCGAACAGGCAGAAGCTATACCGTCAGGCCTACGATATGGGTCTAGTAGACATGACATCTAGTGGGTCCCGCATAGTTCTCGAGAACTCTTTGGGGGCTTGCAGCCGTTTATCCATCGGGCAAGCCAGCAACCCCACGCCGTTCGCACGCCCTACTCGTCCCCGTCTTCTACCTTACAACAGTTCGCTCCCAGTCGTCCCGTCCTTTCACATTAGTTCGCTCCCAGTTTTTTTGCGGGGTACAACAGTTCAACTTCTCCTAACCCTCCTCCAAAATCCATGGCCTCCCAAATCTCCATGGTCGCCGCTGAGTACCAGGTTAGAGCCATCACCGGCGATCAGTTCATCGTCATCTACACACGTGGATCCGAGACGGTGAAAGCATGGCTTGCTCGCTTCCTACGCATGTTCAACAGTTCAACGGATGAGTGGGTCGCTGGGCTAGATGTTGAGTACACCACAGTCCTGGGACGAGAGAAGGATCTAAAGGACGAAGAGAGGAAGAAGCCCGCCGTGATCCAGGTTTGCGTACATAACGTTTGCTTGGTCTACCACATATGCCATGCCGACGTTGAGTGCCAGGATTTTAAGAACTTCCTCAAGGACAAAAGAGTGAAATTCGTTACTGTAGGCTTTAAGAACGACAGGGATGTCCTGCGTCGGATAGGTCTCGTTGTAGGCCAGCCCTTCGATCTCCAGAAGGCAAGCCTGGTGTCCTCCTCTCAACCTTCAATGCTGACCCTGGCAGCAGCCATGATTGATCCTTCGTACGCTAAACTGAAGAAACCTCATCACGAGTTTCATCATGCATGGGAGTCGAAGACATTAGATGAAGATCACATCTTGTACGCAGCAATGGATGCCTACCTTTGTTTAAATATCTACAAGGGTTGGATGAAGAAGCAGAGCCCAGTGTCCGGTTCAAGCAAAGAAGCGTCGGCGAAGAGGAAGAGGAAGAGGGACGAGGATGAAGTCGAGGACGTGGACTCGGACTCCGAGTAGGTGGCAGTGCCGTCGCTCATCCTGGTTCTACTGTAGTGTTAAGCGGACTAGTTGCTTAGTTTATTTTCAAGGGTGTGTTGTGCTGAGGCCCCAGCAGAACTATGTTTATGTTCTTTCTCGTTATTTGAACTCTTCAGTACATACAGTAGTACTAGTACTATGTCTTACTACTGTTCTTCTTGCAGTTGGTACTACTGCTCGTATCTTCGTGTTCCTACTGTACTTAATACGTTCGTACTAGAAGTATAATTTGGGTCGGTCGATTTGTGAAAGAAGTTCGACGGAGAGAAGGAAGAAGACGACAGAAGAGGTGGAAGAAGCCCTTCTAGCCATCCATGTTGCATCAAACGGCTCACACGAGTCGACTGACCCAAATTGCTCCTTCAGATTGCAGGATCCACGTGGCATTGAAGGTCTCGAAGGTAGATTCCGCACCAGCACCCGGTTTGCGGGCTCGACACGCGCGCGACCGGCTTCCACCGCGACAGCCACCATGCGCGCCTCCTCCGTGCGGGCGGAGACGACAATGACACGCTAGTTCCTTCTCGCCGGCGTGCTGGAGCATGCGCTCGTCCTCCTCTTCGTACGCTGCGTGCATAGACATGGCTCCACCAGCTGCTCGCATGCTTGGCAGCGCGGCGGCATCGCGAGAAGGGACTGCAGACAACGTGAGTGGGTGAGCCTTCGGCTTCATGGCACAGGGATGGCAGCGACACGGCGGTGATGGCCGAGAAATTGTTGGCCGGAGCAGGCGGGCGCGGGCATGCGCAACGGTGGCGGCGGCATATTGATGAGTGCGTGTGTTGGAGCTTACTTTAGTTTCATATATAAGGTTGGTCAAACTTAAAAGAAAACCGTACTAGTACACGTAAACATTAGACTTAGGCAGCGCTTTTATTAGTTAGTACCACAGCCACGATACGAAATCCTGTGCAAGCGAGTGAACCGCGGCCGCGCGGTCGATCGAACGGTGCGTCACCATGTCGCGCTCGAAGGACATCCACCGAACCTTTTTGTGTGTGTGAAAACAATCCTCGAATATTACTCAACTTTTTTTCCTGTGAAAGTTCTTGACGCTGCAATATTTCCATATATTTGAATTTAGCTCTAGTTCGTGTTTATTTGGATTTGGACGTTTTAGGTGCGCCCTAGTTTTTTTAATACTAATTTTGTGTGTGTGACTGAGAGAGAACGTGTGTATGTGTCCATATGTGTGTTGTGGCGGAAGGGCAATGTGGAGACGGTGTGCGTGTGATACAGACATAGATCCTGTTTGGTTCGGCTGTGGATTTCTAAAAGCAGCTATGAAAAATCTACTGTGGAAAAACAGCAGTGGAAAATCTGATGTCAAAAAGATGTAGGTCATTTGGCAAACCAGCTGATACAACTTTTTCAGATTTTGACCCGCAGCGGAATCAGATTTTGGAAAGCACGTCCTGGCCTGCTTCCGCTTTTGGTTCAGATTTTGGCAGCGGATTTCTGGAATCGGATTTTGCTGGGTTTGCCCTTTGGTTCAGATTCTGCTACGTGACAGCGGAATCCGTCAATAAAAGCTGAACCAAACAGGGCCATAGAGAGGTGTGAATGTGCAAATGATCATGCATGAGTGAGACATAGACAAATGCCGATACGTTGTGTATACATGAGATAACGGTCTTCTAGTTTACTTGTCTGTGTGTGCGAGAGAGAGAGGGAGAGAGAGAGACAGAGAGAGGAGCATCCGTAAAACAACAACCATCTCTCTCGATTCGTCCATCCCTCTCACGGTCGCATGCAGCACATGCATCAATGCGCACATTTTGACACCCTCACCCGGCCCCTGCCCACCTCAAGGCCCGCACAATTTCTTCATGAATACCCATTTCTCTCCTTAGGTTTGTTTTCTCTCAATATCTGACACACACACACACACAGAGACACACATAGCACAACACACACACACACACACACACACACACACTCCCCCGAGCACACAATTCATCCCCATCCAAGGTTATACGGCGACCACTCTCGCTTGTGCTTCTTTGCACCCCAACATGCACAACACCTCAATCTTCAAAGAGGGCATCAAGCAGATCAAAGACGGCGACCACACCGCGCTAGAGAATGCGGGGTCATTTGGAAGCAGGGTGATGTGACGACGGCTGACTGACTGCTCCCCCCACCCTCTCTCTCTCTCTCTTGCACAAAATTACCAATCCCTCTCTCCCCCGCACAAAATTGTCAATCCCTCAACCCACGAGATCCTTCCCCTCTTGTACATGTTTTTCTAGCTCTCTCTCATCAAACATGTTGTCTCTTCTCCTTCCACGTATACAGAATCCTGATGCACACGCATCTCATGTATATTACATGTATCCATCTTCCTCACAGACCTAACTTCTTCCTCTCTCTCTCTATCTCTCTCTCTGTCTCGTTAGGTTTGTCTCCTACTCTCTCGTCCACATACATACAATCTTTCCCTCCCTATCTGCTCCATCTTCAAAAGCTCTCTCTGCATGTTTCATTCACACATTGGGATATGTCAAAATGTTGCTTCTATAATGGTTGATGTAGAGTTATGGTTGTTTTTGTTGCATCCTACAAAGTAATAACAATGAAATGCATTTAGATTCTCATTTGACTGGGATTATGTGAGTTTGAGCATGTTGTGAAGTACTATAGACCTTGTATACATCTTGGGATTCGACAATGATCGTAACTATTGAATTGTATAGACCATTACATTCGAAGTCAATAGCCTAATATATTTATTTCACAATTTCAACAAATGGTTAGTTCACTACAAACTAAGAAAACAACTGTGTACTCCCTCCCTTTTTATTTAAGTCCACGTATTAGCATTGGTCAAAGTCAAGTTTTGTAAACTCTCAGAAAGCTTATAACAAAAAATATTAACATATACAATAACAAATAAATACCATTAGATTCATTATTGAATGTACTTTCACATCATACATATTTGTTATGGTAAATGTTTATATTTTTCTATAAACTTGGTCAAACTTCAGGAAGTTTGACTTTGGTCAAACCTAATATGCAGAGTTTACTACTACTACTCGCTAGTTGCTTAGCCGAATCACTCAACACGCCACATAGGGAGTCCAGTGTCACAAAATTTTGAGGTCGGCGGGAAAATCTCCCGCGACCCTGATTCGAGCAGTGGGAAGTTACCATCATAGCCTTCGGAACAGGCCTACAGATGACGCTTGGTAGGGGGCTGTTTTCGTAACTTCAGGTTCACCCTACCCAGCCAACCCCACCCCGGCACCCAGAGTAGTACCCCTGAATACTCCCCATTTTCTATCCCCACCGCAAAATAGACTTCTCCACGGCACCGCAGCCTTCGCGCTCCTCCCCTTTACATCGGCGCACTCATCCACCGTAGCGCATCTGCCTCATCGATGACCTCGTACGCCGCACTGGAGCCGGTCCACCGTCGTCGTCATACACGGAGCCTCTTCCCCGGCATCGTCTTCCACGGTCTCGGATCTGCTTCCCGGAAGCCAACGCCAAGCGCAGAAGTACCACCATCATGGACAATGAACTGACTCCCGTTGCTGACCATGACTCACAGAGGCCGCCGCGACCATCGTTCTCCTCCTCGATTGGTAATGTGTGTATTGAATCACTTAGCAGTACATGTGCAGCTCCAATTTTGTTCATACCTACCCTTCGAATTTCCTGGGTGCTATTGTCCCCGTAAAAGTAATTGGTTATAGCCTCCATTGTCCAACAGAATATTAGCTTGTAATTGTGTGTCGCTCCTGTATCGCGTTGTGCTTGGGTAGGTTTTTCATCTGCAACCAGTAGTGTGGCAAATGATGGAAAGGTTTTTAGAACTAGCAAGATGCCCATGTGTTGCACGCATCAAGATGCATTTGTATGAGTAGTTTATCTTGTGGGAGAAAAGGATGAACGAGGGAAGGCCTTATTTGCAAATCTAGAGAGGGGTATGGGTATCTTTTTGCAAAATTCCCATTTGTTTCCTTCCTATCTGTCAGATATAAATCGGGCGGCCTATATTGCAAGAAAAAAAGTATAGAGAAAAAAAGTAGATAGTAAAGGAAGTAGAGATAAATATTAAACATAAAATGTAAAATAAATATAACAGTAGAGAAGAGAGCAGAGATAGCATGTTGAGATTTTTAAAGCGCCGCGCGTTGCGATTCTGTTGGAGATGCTCTAACATGGTAGACGAGTGCTTTAATGTTGCCCACAAGATGCGTGAGTATTACTAGTAGTATATTTTTCTTGCCATGTTGAGATTTTAAAACCACGAGTGCGAACATGCAGAGGAGCAATGAAGACCAAACACGGGATATTTGGGACATCTTCAAGGAGCGTGGCAAGTTAAAGAGGAGCTGCACCAAACCTGTAAAACGAGCTTTGGTAAGTAACACCCTTTCAATTACTTTCGCGTAGCCTCGTGTTCTTCGATGTGTATATGTTGTAGTTTCTGTTTCTCTTAAGCGTGGTGTTCTTCGATGTTTAATAAGAAGAGTCTTAATCATCCTAATGCTTTCATTTTTAGCTTGATGTAGGAAGTGGGTATTCTCACCTTGTAGTCTATTTTTTTCTTTTGAATTCACTTCTTCGAGTTCTGTTTATTTGGCTTCTACTAAATGGATCTAGGTTGCTCTGAGTATTGATCTAAAAAAGAAGTAACTTCATGTCAGGATGCAGTTCATGCGAGGAGGGAAGTATGGTCAACCTCGAGATCATGTTTCCAAAATGAGGCTGGATTACACACAAGGTGCCAGTTCCCTGATGATGCTGGATTAGACACAAGGTGAAAATTCCCAAATGATGCTGGATTACACACAAGCCAGGTAGAGTCGTCAGCTGTTCGCGTCCTCGTGGCATTAGTAAAGGCTGAAAGAAAGCGTGCAGCAGCTCTTGAGAATGTAGCTGAGTTCCTGAAGAAGCGAAAAGAGCAATCAGATGCTCTCTTCACCCAAGCCAGAGAAGAGATGGAAGAAGCCAGAAATAAGCTAGCAGAGGCAGAGCAGGCTAGGCGTCTCCTGCTATCTAAAACTATTGTCAATACAAAATTTCCTTCATAATAGCTAGGTTCAAATGTTTATCCAGTCAGCATGCCTGTTGTGATGTTCGTGCATCTACTGACGTGGCACAAAATGTATTTTTTCGGGTCATGTAATAACATAAATTACTTTCCAAACAATAACATACGAAGCATTGGACATGGTATAGTTCACGCGCAAGCCCGACATTCCAAGTTCAACTTCCACATCAAACTCATGTTCACAGATATCTGCACATTCATACATAATGTCCACAACCATGATTCACTTCAAAGCCAAAAAAATGTGAGGAGAGTTATAAATAAAGAAAATCCTCTACTAGTTCCTGCTACCAGTGCGAGCACAACAAGTCAAGACCATGCATAAATTAATTATATTTTAGTCATTTTTTGTGTTCTAAAATGCCTACAGGCGGGGCAGTCTTAAGCTGGTTGCACGCGGCGAGGATGCGTGCTCAGCCGGGCCTGCAGTGAGTGCGGCCCTCTTGGCCGGCGCGTCGGTTCAATGCCTGGGCTATGAGAGGTCGCGCCCCTGTTAGAGCAATTACGCGGCGAGGAGGCGTGCTCAGCTGACTATTGCTACAAAGGTGCTCCACCACGTACCCGGTACCTGCGAATGCAGCAATCGTGCACCTAGGGTTTTAGGGTTTATTTGTTAACGTCGCCTTTACGTAACACTCATGTGTGTGAGACAGCGAGAGGCCGACTGCGTGCATGCGCCTCTTCTCTTTGTATATGTACTCCACCGTTTGTGTGGTGTCCAAAAAATTATAATAACTACTAGCAATGTGCCAATGCGTTGCCACACGATCAAAGTAGATTAATACATATTCACCGATTTGATAGAAAAAAAGTCTAGTTTTGAAATACGTATATCACTAAAAATATGTTATGTTTCACTCAAAATATATTCCTTTGGCGGTTTTGATGATATAAGGGAGGAATGTTGTTGGTTTCAAGATTCGAGAAGTGGTATATGTCTAATTTCTACTCTTACTAGCAAGATTCCCGTGCATTGCACGGAACATCAATATCTTGTAGGAGAAAAGGATGAACGAGGGAACGCCTTATCTGTAAATGTGGTGAAGAGTGCGGGTAAATTGCCATATTTTCCTTCCTATCCGTCAGATATAAATCGGACGACCTACATTGCAGGATGGCAGGCCCACCATCATCACCAACTCTATTTTTATCCCTACTCTTATAAAAAGCATTGTCAGTGATGATCGTGTGCCTGCCATCCTGCAATATAGGCCATCTGATCTATATCTGACAGATAGGAAGGAAACTATGGCAATTTTGCAAAAAAGATACCCACACCCCTCTCCACATTTGCAAATAAGGCCTTCCCTCGTTCATCCTTTTCCCCCACAAGATAAACTACTCATACAAATGCATCTTGATGTTCCGTGCAACGCATGGACATCTTGCTAGTTGTTGCAAAAGCCCATGTGTGTGTGAGAGAGAGGGAGAGTGGAGGAGGACGGAGTGCATGTGTGACAAACACACAAGGAGTGTGTGTGTGATAGGTATCAGCTTAAAATGAGGCGATAGTGTGTGTGTGCATGATCGAGAGGGCGTGTCTGAAGAAGGGAAGAAAAATCTACATAGATACAAGGAGCGGGAGAGAGACATGTATGCGATGGTGGAAGCACGAGTGTGCGGGTGTATAAACCTATCTAGAGGCTAGCTAGTCAATAAATGTTTGTGAGAGAAATATGAGTCGGTGTGCGAAAGCGAGAGTTTTGTGTGAGAGAGAGAGATGGCAGTCGGGAAGGGGAGTGGAAGAAGGAGTTGTGTGTGTGTCTGTGTGTGTGAGAGAGAGGAGACGGTAGTCGGGGTTGTCTGATCGGTGAACAAATGAATAATGTCAGTCTGGGATGGAGACGAAAAGGAGACCGCAACAAATGTAGTGTCTACAAGAGAGAGAGAGAGAGAGTAATTTTAGTGGTATGAGTCATATATAGAGACATATAGGGTGTGTGAGAGAATCCCATAGAGAGAAAGACAAAGTGAAAGACGAGTGGAGACTGTGTGTGTGGCGGTGAAAAAGAAAGCTCAGGTACCGAGTGATACCAGAGAACAGCAAAGACGTGAGAGATAATGAAAACCGTGTAATGTATAATGATAGGGAGAGTGTGACACTTCTCAAGGGAGTCGTCGAGAGACCATGTTTACGAGGATAGGAGAAACATGAAGTGAGCGTGCGAGTGAGCTGGAGAAAAGAGAGTGATAGCTACCTGAAGGAGCATGCATGCGAGAGAGATGGGCGTGAAAGGGGTGAACAAAAAAGGGATTCAAATATTTGAATTCGAGATGATGATACATGTAATCCATACTCGAACCAAAATTGATGTATCAAACATGCATACTCATATGAATTCATGCACATCTATGTTATTTAATATGTAGATATTACTGATCCATACATTTTAGTAGAACATAATTTGGTTAAATTTTTTCGAATTCAACCTTAAGATTTCGAGATTGTTGTATTTGTAAATCATATTATACATATAAAGGAGCAGAAATCTTTGTTGTGCTTTTGAAAGTATATATAAAAAATGATGTATAGAGAATGTAATTCCAATTGAAAATGGATCCCGCCCGAAAAAAATAGAATACAAACGGGATTCGAATTGAGTTAGCACGGTAAACATGCACTCTTCAAAATTTGAATGAAGCGGGGAAAGTCGCAGTAACTGCCCGAAACCAAAATCTGCGAGATGGAAATCACTACTGCCTATCCCTGCCACGCAAAGCATATCTGCTGGATTTCTATAGGTTTCGATAGGGGTAGGTTTGTAATTTCACCCAGAAGTGACGTAACCGCCTCTCACCCAGATTCATACACGGTGGGCGCCAAAACACAGTGTGTCCTTGGCCGAAATTGACTCCCTCCCCGATTCATATTCATACACGGTGGGCGCCAAAAACAAACTCTCATCGACAAATATTCGGTGTATGCAAGATTACCGTCCTATCCCCAACTGACTAATGTTGCTGTGATGTAGTAGAAATTTGAAACGGGGGCTAAGTTTGTAAATTTCCTCGCATTTGAGACAAGCGCGCCCTGAATACATGGTTCCCCCCGTCCTCTCTACCTCCCTTTTCCCCATTCGTACTCCGTGGGCGCCAAAACACCCTCTCCACCCCACCCTCCTCCGTCCGCCGCCGTCCGCCACCCCATCCACCGCCATTCTCCTCCACCATGCTGGAGCTTATACCCCGACGCCACCGTCCATTACAAGAGATCGACCTCTCTCATCCACGGCTTTGGATCGGGATCCTTGCATCCCGTCCTCTTGCTTCATCCCCGCCGTCGCCCACCTTGCCGGCGCCGCTCCTACGACCGTCTCGTCCACCGTGCCCCGCCGCCACCATCTACCCTCCTAGATCTGCTTCCACGCCGCCGACAGCCATCGCTACCGCAGCACCGTCAAATTCTCAGCAGATGCGTACACGACGCCGCACCAGAGGCGGTACTCTTTCGTATCTGCTCAACTTATTTATCGCAGCAAGAAAATAGATCGCCACTGCTTTACTCTGATTTCTTGTTTTGGTTGCGAAGTTGCCTTTGTTCGGTTTGACCTTCAGAACCGCCATGGCACGCTCAACACTATACTCCCAATGCTTATGGTTTTCCCCTTTTATATTCCACACTATTTAAATCACAGTAGACTAAATTTCAAAATTGGGTCAGTCGATTTTTCAGAGCTCGCCGGAGTTCTCCTGTGCGATCGAAGGGGCTCGGGTAGTTGTGGGGCCTCGCCGAATGAACAAAACTCGACGCAGGTGGGGGTTGGGGCGGGGGTGGGGGTGGCGGAGGAACACAGACGGTGGGGGGCGGTGGTCCGGCCGGCAACCCGTGCGGTGTTCTCTATGGGAAGAATCAGGGACGAGGAAGAAGAAGGGTTAGGAGACGTAGGATCTTCATCCAACCGCCTGAAATGGTCGAGAGACAGCTGGGAGTTGCATTCTTAATGTGCTCTGGTTCATCATGTGTGGGCACTGCGCAACCAACATTTTATTATCCAAAATCTGCTTGCTCTTCTTTACCATGTTCCTCTTCCATTCTTCTTTAATATGACTCTCTCCGTTCCTAAATACAAGTCTTTGTATTGATTCCACCATGGACTACATATGGATCAAAATGAGTGAATCTACACTCTAAAATGTATCTGGATACATTTGTATGTGATCCATAGTGGAAATCTCTACCAAGACTTATATTTTGGAACGGAGGGAGTATGATAGTAGTACAGTATGTTCCTTGTACTGAAGATGAGCAGGGACATTTGCAGTGTAGAGGTCTATACGGTCGGTTGTGATAAACACTTTGAGCCTCTTTGATTTGTAGGATCTTGTAAACATAGGAATAGGATTTGTAGTGGCCTGCCCACTTGAATCCTATAAGAATAGCAAGGAAATGCGGGGAGCTGTGTCGCCTTTGAGAGTTACACTGATATTAACAGTATCGCACCTTCACTTGAAGAGGGCTGGTATCCGAAGCCTTTCTAGCCGTACCGGCAATACTAGCACATATATTCCAGCAAGTTCCACTTTGCTGATTTTACTCTGATGCTTAAGGTTTTCCCCTTATATCTACACTATGACCTGTGTAGCTGCTTTGTGTCACACTAGCAGCAGTCCACTCTTGAAGCTAAACACTGCAATGACTTGCAAAATTGGCACCAAGGCATTGAGTGCCATTCTGGATGCAATGAAACTCATACGCTCCCCACCTGTTGATTCTTATTCAGAATATGATCCTAATGACTATTCTAACCTCGAGGAGTCAAAGGCAGATGGCCTGTCATGTTCACCCATCAAGGTGCCTGTTCTAATTTGGCAATGTTTTATTGATTGTGGGTATCTTGCATATGTTGTCTTGCATTTCTTCTACTTTGTTGCACCGCCATCTGCTTAGTTTACTCATCATATATGTCGAGATGCCATGCCCATCCATTATCAATACATATTCCATTTTTCATCATACCATGTTTTTCCACTCAAATGTTGTTCTTGTGCATCAGACATCAAAAAGGAAGAGGGTGATTGCCGAACCTGAAGGAGCACCAGCAAAGTCCTTGAAAAATGTGTGGTGCTGGAGAAATCAGACAGCACCCCACTTATATTGGCTGTACAACCAGTGACACAAAACGTAGGACCGACTCCAGCAGACTGTACCCATACTTCACTGGCCACACCACTAGCCCCACCACACAGGACCTACACTCCAGCAAAAGGTATACTTATTTCATTTGCCATAGCACCAGCTGTACCACAGAAAAATCCCACTCCAGCAAAAAGTACAGCAAGTCCACCGGCCGAAGACCTATCCCAACTGCAGAGACGGACAATTCTTGTAGATTGGAACCCCATTCCATTTATTCCTAGTTTAAAAGACAATGCTTTCAATGTTGTTAGGGACTACGGGCATATATTCCCATCATGGGAAGATTATTGTGAAGACAAACACCATTTTCACATCTTCCTGTCCAACTTACGTGTAAGTGCTATTATTCAAGGTTATTATTTTCCTGTTTTCTACTGATTGAACACATCAATGATTTACATTACATTGTTGTAACTAGGCAAGGGTCAATCTGGATAGTCATGACGAGCAAAGCTTGCTTGTGCTTTTCAAGGAAGCATTGCAGCAGTATCGGTGTTACCTGAGGAAATCACACTTTGATGGCAAGTCTATAAACGAATTTTTGGTGAAGTCTCATGTGCTAAATTTAGAAGACATTGAATGGAAAAACCTTGTTATGCACTGGTCTCGTTCCCAGGATGAGGTACTGCCTATGAAATCACATGACAATTTGAACTTCTACTTTTCCGCATGTGCCTTACGGATCTTTTTTGCAAGAAATCTGCTCGAAGAAGAATTCCGGTTTGACAAGAACGACAGGATATCGCAAATATGATGCCCGCTGCTTTGCTCTTGTTAGTACCTGTTGTCCTGTATCACTGTACTTGCATACATACCTGGTTCATTATGTGATAGCAGTATGCATGATAGCTTGCTTATCAATTGTTCGCTCCAAATTATCTGATCTGTATGAATGGTTACATTAGTGTAGAATATATCCAATGCCATTGTTTTTTAGCTCTGCATTGTTCTTGTAAGTACATGCTGTCCTTTATCAGTGTATTTATAATGACAGGTAGTTGTTCATGTACCATCACTCTGCAGCTTATTTTCCTTTGCCCTCCATTTTCTACACATCTGATCTATATTTACTCTTACCATAAGGTTGGTACTGAAGAAGTTTAGCTATGCATTGCTCTTGGATGTACCTTTTGCCTGTATCGCTGCACTTACATTTATATCTACTTGGTTATGTAGCATCACTCCATCTTATCTTAAATATTCTCCATTTTTTCGTATATTATCACATCTATATTTACTCTTAACAAAATTTAGAATAAAGGCAATTCTTTTGAAGAAGATTTTGTGGTAAACTTCTTGAATTGCCCCCCCCCATCAGCATGGACAAGGCCTTTATAGAGCATGTCTTCACCAATAATGTAAGTTTGTCCATCTCAAGCCTTCAAACTTTGTTGTATATATTTGGTTAGGCATGACTGCAACAGCTATTTATTTTTGGTGTTTGCATCAAATTGCTTGTTTAAAGTTTATTATGTAGTTCCTAAACAGAAGTTTGTCCTTTCTCAATTTAAGTTTTCAGTTGTACAACGAAGTTCCTTCTTCATACCATGTAAATTAAACTATGCAGAGCAAGTGATCTTCTTTTGCACTGCATGTATGCTTCTGTTCTTCATCCGTAATCCAATGGTGTGGTGAACCTACCCACTACAGCACAATGTCATATTCTGCAATGTCTTAACTATGAACAATGTCATATCATTCTACTATTATTTAAACCGTCTCTTTATTTTCCAATCTAAAATGGTATAAATTGACAGCACACTAACCATTGATACTTATGAGTTCTTGATCTGTAATCCAGTGGTGTCGTGAAGCTGCCAACTCCTTCACAATGTCATTTCCTGCCATGTCTTGACTTGAACAATACCATATTGTGTTAATGCAATTTTAAACTGTGTCACTTTATTCGTCAGTAAGAAATGTGATGAATTTTCAGCACTGATACTTTTATGTGCAAAACCTGTCATCTGTCTGTTTGTTTATCTTTCAGAGTAAGGAAGATATAAGTGTTGAACAAGCGTAGTCTCATCATCTTGCTCAGCTGCTTGCGCTGCAGCTCCCCAGTAGGGCTAACCTTTCTTGAACTCTATTGAAGTGTTGTCGGTTTTGTATATTATTTTGTCGGCGTGTTTATTTGCACTGGTGGCGATCTTTGATGCCCAGTGTATGTAATCTGCTGTCTGCTTGTGCTTTATTATCATAGTGGCGAACTTTGATGCCCAGTGGATGTAATATGCCGTAATTTCTTTATTGTATAGTCTAGGTTTTTCCTTATTCATGATGCTGCAGTTATTTTACTGTATATATATATCCTGTCTTTGTAGTAAACCGGCCAAACCGTAAAATTACGGTACATAATCGGGCCGTTATGCAATCACGATGTAGGTTGGGCCTGAAACGTGTCGAATAGCTCACGGGCCGGCAGCAGCCCGAAATGAACCCCGCCCATGATTGTGCGAATCAAATAACGGGCTTTTAACAGGTCAAAATTGTCTCGGTCCTTGTTTGGCCCAATCAGATATCGGCTGCGAGCAGGCCGGATACAAACCGGGCCGTAGTTAGGCCCAACTATATGACGGGCTTTTAATAGGCCGAAATTAATATAGGGCTGAAATGTTAAATGGGCCCTTAAAAGGCCAAAACTAATATCAGGCCAAATTACTAAGTGGGCCTTTAGCAAGTGGGCCCAAAAGCACAGTGTCCAGTTGACGGGCCGAATCTGATATGGGCCATAATTGAGCCCAAAGCCTCTTAAAGGGCCGGACCTGATCTGGGCCGTAATTTGGCCCAGAACGTGGTAGGCTTTTAACGGGCCGGATCTCATATGGGCCACTATTAGGCCCGGAGCGTGGCAGGCCATTAATGGACCGGATTAAATATGGGCCGACATTTGGCTCAAAACATGGCAGCCAGTTAATGGGCCGGCCTACTAGGGTCCTCAAAATCTTGTGGGCCTACAGCTGGGCCGGCCCATTAATGTCGGCGAAATCTCATGGGCCTTTAGATGGGCCGGCCCATTATGATTCGCAAGAATCTTGTGGGCCTTTACCTGGGCCGGCCCATTATGGCACACAAAAATCTTGTGGGCCTTTACCTGGGCCGGCCCATTATGGCCCGCCAAATCTTGTGGGCCTTTAGCTGAGCCAGCCCATTATGGTCCGCAAAATCTCATGGGCCTTTAGCTGGGCCGG
Organism: Triticum aestivum; assembly: GCF_018294505.1. Taxonomy (NCBI): domain Eukaryota; kingdom Viridiplantae; phylum Streptophyta; class Magnoliopsida; order Poales; family Poaceae; genus Triticum; species Triticum aestivum. The sequence goes on along the minus strand of NC_057800.1, from coordinate 517,211,199 downwards.
TCCATTAGGGTCCACAAAATCTTGTGGGCCTTCAGTTGGGCCGGCCCATTTAAACTTGATGGGCCGGTCCACGTGTCAACATATCATAGGCGTGTCTCGCCCATTGGATGAGTGACACCTGTGCCAACGCGGACCTGACATGTGTCTCCTCCATCCAATGATGATTTTACACGTGGAAAATCCCCATTGGTCGGGGCTGTTAATGGGTTATCGGATCCAAAATCCGACCCGATAGCTTAACAGTGTTCCGTTACGGTGGATGCCACGTGTCGGTCACCCTTGACGAAAGCACTTCTGTGACGCACGATTATCATCATGGAAGTGGACACTTCCGTGATGATAATTTTGGTAATGTCATGGAACACTTCTACGACAGCACAGGTATGACTATCTTGATTCTGTCATAAATTTGTCATGGATGTACATGCATGACAAAAAATGCGACCTACTGTGACAAATACGTATCATCACGGAAGTGTATTTTTTGTAGTGCACTCTCCTAATGATGTGATCCCGTTATCAACGGCATCCAGTGTTCATGGTCAGAAAACCACAACCATCTATTGATCAAAGAGCTAGTCAACTAGAGGCTCACTAGGGACATGTTGTGGTCTATGTATTCACACATGTATTAAGATTTCCGGTTAATAAAATTATATCGTGAACAATAGACAATTATCATGAACAAGGAAATATAATAATAACTATTTTATTATTGCCTCTACGGCATATTTCCAACACCCTAGGCCTTATTTCCAAGCATTGCAATACCGTTTTTGCTCATTTTTGTTACTTGCTACTTTATTATTTTTATATTTCCAGATTACAAAAACCTATATCTACCATCCATATTGCACTTGTATCACCATCTCTTCACCGAACTAGTACACCTGATACGGACACCGCAAGTACTCTTGCGGTTCCTCCATTACTGCCAAGTAAAATATTTTCTAGGCCAGAGGTTGACTATGGAAATATGATGTAGAAGTACGTGGTTCCGGCTCTACGTCAAAGGAAGGTGTTGCATTCAACAAATCAAAGAGGTGTATTAGGCTCCATGCCTTACTCACATACTATCCAAGACATGCAAAAGCCAGTATTCAGGGATCCAAGTATCACCAGGGTTGTAATTGAAGAGATGCCAGCTAATTTAATTCCTTCGGATGAAGTGGAGCCTTGCTTTAGATCCCCAAGCAAGTACGACAAGTTTAGCCAGAAAAGCAAGCTTACATGAAGGTCTCCTAGTTTTATTATGGTGTATTATTATTTTTATTCTGACGAGTGTTTTCTTGTATTTTCGTTGAGTCACGTCCGTGTCATGATGTGACTCGGGCTTAGCCCAAGTTGCCTGCGTGCACCTATAAATAAAAGTCATATGGCCATGTAAAAGTGAGGTTTTAGTTCAGGAAGAAAACTCAGAAACTGCATCTGATGGATGTGTATCTGTACTACTGCGTCCCTGTCTAGGGTTTGATAATTGCATGTGTTTCGGCAGCTTCGATCGCCAAGGCACAAATTTCATTTGATTCTTAATCTACAAGGATCGATATAGCTAGCTTCTAGTTCTTCTGCATCTTACTTCTGCTAGTGCTTATTATCTCTAATTACTCGATCGCCGTCGCCGCCGCTAATCGCCATTAGCTTATTCCCTCCATCTATCCTAGTACTGCAACTACCACGTACGCATCTTCTACTGCTTCCCGATTTCTACAATCCATCCATTAGTCTAGCTACTGGTTCTTTTGCACGTACACTTCTACTTCTTCCAAAAATTATTTGTTCTACCTGTTTGCGCGAGTGAAAGATCAGGGCCACTACATAAAACCGTCTCAAAACTATTTGAACCGTATCAGCTGGTATCAGAGAGTGTCAGGTTTATCACTGCGCGTGATGTCAACCTCAAGCAAGCATGACGAGGATGAGGTGCGGGAGGATGATAGGCCGCCACAATATGTCCCCAATCTGGACCCAGGTGTTCGTGCTATGTTCAAGGTTGCATGCCAACACTTCAACAACCGCATGAAGGCCCTCGACGAGACGATGACCGATGGGTTCCAGGCCATGCAGGAAGCCCTCCGTCGCCTAGAGGCAAGGGCAATCGGTGCGGCCGCTCCAACGAGGGCACAACATGCCCTGTAGCAGCGAGCACCTCTACATGTCCGTGACGCGGATGTTGCCAACGACGACAATGATGCTGAGTCCGAGGATGGTTCTGATGCTTGCAGCGACTTGCCTCGCCGACCACGACAAGATGCTCGTCCCCGTGATGATGGACCAAGGTGGTGCCACGATGAGGATGAGGATGGAGGTATTGGTAGAATAAAAATTAATATACCTTCGTTCACAGGCAAGGCCGGTCCTGAGGAGTATCTTGAGTGGGAGATGCGTGTGGAGCAGATTTTTGATAACCACCATTACTCCGAGGAGCAGAAGATTCGTTTTGATTCTCTTGAATTTTCAGGTTATGCATTAATTTGGTGGGATCAACTCAACCGCAATGACGCACGACCAGAATCGTGGCGTGAGATGAAGTGTACAATGCGTGCTCGCTTTGTGCCAGCTTATTTCCAGAAGGAGCAACACACAAAGCTTCGATGTCTTGTTCAAGGAGCCATGACGGTGGATGAGTATTACCAACGGATGCAAGTTCTGATGATCAAAATTAATGTGCATGAGTCTGATGATGCAACAATGACACCTTTCTTTGAGGGGCTGAATGAGGATATACGTGACCATGTTGATTTGATGCAGTATAATCATATGCAAGAGCTTCTTCATCAAGCGGAGTGTGCCGAACAGTGGGTCAAAGCAAAGCAAGTTTCCAAAGGCCGCACAAATTTCAGCATGGGACGACGTTCCTATTCGCATGGCGATGATAATGTCAATCCAGTTTCATCCTATAGGTCAACTGTTACCGATCACAAGGAGATGAGCAAAGAATCTATGGCCGCGAGCAAAGTGGCTTCAAGGGCGGATTCAAGTGCGCAGTCTACTATGCATACTAGTGAGATTATGTGTTACGCATGTGGAGGTAGGGGACACAAACGCAATGATTGTTCGAACAAGAAGAGAGTGCTCCTTGTTAATGATGGATATGTTTTCGGAGACAAAACTGACTCTGATGAGCCCAAGGAAGGGAAAAGTGAATCTAATCCTATCAAGTGCTATCCTTTAGATTATGATCTGCCATGCATCATGGTGCAACGAGCTAAAGAGGATCAAATTTCAAGCTCGGGACAGCGGTGGAAAAAATTTCAGTCACAGTGTTGAATCAACAATAAGTGTTGCAAATTGATTATTGGTGGAGGGAGCTACACCAACATCATAAGCAAGTGTGTGGTAGGTGCTTTAGGATTGAATACATGGCCACATCCGCAGCCACATTGCATTGAGGTTGTACAACTCCGGACGTCTAAAGGTCACTCACAAGGTACGCGTAAAGTTCAATATTGGCACATATTATGATGAGGTGATCTGCGATGTTGTGCCAATGGATGTGTGTTAGTTGCTATTGGGTCGTCTGTGGGAATATGATCGCCATGCTATACATGAGGGGAGATCCAACACTTGTGTGCTTCGAGATGTTGGCATCAAACGTGTGCTGCAGCCCATGGGTAACGATGCAATAAAGATTGATCATGTGTTTGAAAATAAGGAGATTTTGAAGAGTGCACTGAAACCGAGGACGGTTTCTCGTGAAGGGGGAGAGGATGATACGGACAGCGCAAGTACTCTTGTGGTTCCTCCATTACTGCTAAGTAAAATATTCTCTAGCCAGAGGTTGGCTATGGAAAAACGATGCAGAAGTACGTGGTTCCGGCTCTACGTCAAAGGAAGGTGTTGCATTAAACAAATCAAAGAGGTATATTAGGCTCCATGCCTTGCTCACGTACTATCAAAGGCATGCAAAAGCCAGTATTCAGGGATCCAAGTATCACCAGGGTTGTAATTGAAGAGATGCCAGCTAATTTAATTCCTTCGGATGAAGTGGAGACTTGCTTTAGAACCCCAAGAAACTACGACAAGTTTAGCCAGAAAAGCAAGCTTATATGAAGGTCTCCTAGTTTTATTATGGTGTATTATTATTTTTATCCTGCCGAGTGTTTTCTTGTATTTTCGCCGAGTCCCGTCCGTGTCGTGATGTGAGTCGGGCTTAGCCCAAGTTGCCTGCGTGCATCTATAAATAAAGGTCATATGGCCATGTAAAAGTGAGGTTTTAGTTCAGAAAGAAAACTCAGAAACTGTATCTAATGGATGTGTATCTGTACTACTGCATCCATGTCTAGGGTTTCATAATTGCATGTGTTTTGGCAGCTTCAATCGCCAAGGCACAAGTTTCATTTGATTCATGATCTACAAGGATCGACCTAGCTAGCTTCCCGTTCTTCCATCTACTTCTGCTATTGCTTATTATCTCTAATTATGCTGCCGCTAATCGTCATTAGCTTATTCCCTCCACTATCCTAGTACTACAACTACCACGTACGCATCTTCTACTACTTCCCGATATCTACAATCCATCCATTGGTCTAGCTACTGGTTCTTTTGCACGTACACTTCTACTTGTTTCAAAAATTATTTCTTCTACCTATTTGCGCGAGTGAAAGATCAGGGCTACTACATAAAATCATCTTACAACTATTTGAGTCGTATCAACACTTATACACTTTACTATTGTATTGGGTGTGTTGACGATACAAGAGACTCTTTATTATTTGGTTGCAGGGTTGTTTGAGAGAGACTATCTTCATCCTACGCCTCCCACGGATTGATAAAATTTAGGTCATCCATTTGAGGGAAATTTGCTATTGTCCTACAAACCTGTACACTTGGAGGCCTAACAACGTCTATAAGAAGAAGGTTACGTAGTAGACATCATGCCTCGGCCTGGCAGGTTATGTAAGAGCATCTTTAATAAAAGATGTAGATGCAAAAGAACTATCGTTTACATCTTTACAGCCCAAAAACTCTCCAACAGATGATGTAGATGTAAAAAAAATTACATCTCCACCTTCCAGAGATGTAAACTATAACAGCTCGCGGTGCAAATATTCATGTCCACCTACAGGAGATGTAAAAATGTTGGTCGTGCGCCAACCGCCATTCATTTCCCTTCCGCGCGACTAGTCTCCACCTGCCTGACTCCACCATCGGGCAAATCTGCAGCAAATCGATGCCGCCGCCCCCCGCCCGATGGTCGTCGGGCTAGCGGCGACTTCGCCCCCCCCCCCCCCCCCGTCCCCCCGTCCCCCGTCGTCTGCCTCATCGGCCCGCCACCTGCTTGATCCCCTTTCCATTGTCGTCGTCATCAACCGATTACAGGTAGCTCCGGCGCCGCCCCGTGCCCGACGACTGCTGGACCCACTGCGACTCCCCCTGTCCCCAGCCGCCTGCCTCGCTGGCCCGCCACCTGCCCGATCCCCTTTCCACCACCGCCGTCGTTGGCCGATTACGGGCAGCTCTACGCCGCCCCGTGCTGCCGCTAACCGGTTTGGCTTCCTCTCTGCTACCCCTACCCATTCCTCTTCGCCGTCGGCCGATTTCGGCCATCCCCGCTGGCCTCGGCAAGCTGCAGCGGGAGCGCGGAGCTTTGACAGTTTTGATGGTAGGTTCAGTGCACTAGTTTTATATCTTCAAATACATCATTTGTTGGAGTTGGAGTTTTACATCATAAATATACATCATCTGTTGGAGTTGGCTCTTTTTTGAGATGTAAAAGGCACTTTTTGTAATGTAAATTATACAACACCTAGTTTTACATCTCTAAATTTACATCATCTATTGAAGATGCTCTAAGGATAAAAAAACTATTGGCAATACAAACCAGCTCACAACCCACGTATAGGTATGAGTAGTAGTTGTTGCCTCCTAAAACTTTCAGACTTGGCCTGGCCTGGATCGCTCAGGCACGAAAATAAATAAATAAACATCGCTGGAGCATCTCCAATAGAAGATTTAAAAAATGACATCTTCAAAAAGTGATTTTTGCATCTCTAAAAAAGTATCAACTCCAACAGATGATGCAAAACGGATATATAAAAGAGCTAACTCCAATAGAAGATGCAAATGGAGATGTAAAACTATACTTCAACTACTATTTCATTTGAAACCTATACTTCAAACATAACAAATTCAACTACTACTTCATTTCAAACATAATTAAACATAATTCTAATTAATAAAAACATAGCAAACTCAACTACTACTAGTTCGAGGCACTACATTCATCTACTACTAGTAGTAGTAGTTCGAACTACATCTACTTAAACTACACCGAAAATAAAACTACTCCTCGCCATCGGAGCTCTCGAATAGCTCAGAACTCATCCTTGTCCGGGTCGGCTAGCCTTTGCTTCTGCCACTGCTCGAGGTAGGCCTGCTCCTGCACCCGCATCGCCCGATACTAGACCGATGGCGCGCTGACCTACTCACGCACTTTCCCGGTCCACGAGTTGCGCTCGATGGGGGTTGACTCTGGCTCCTGCTCCAGCTCGGCCTTGACGGGGAACGGCGGCCTCAACGGCGGCACGACGTAATCACCGGTCGCGGAGAGCGCTATGGCCTCCGCCATGCGCACCTGGTACGCCTCCTCCTCCTCCTCCTTCTCCTTGCGCCGTTCCTCCTCCTCGCTTTCAAGGAGGATAGCGGCCAGCGTCGCCTGGTAGGAAGCTTCCTCCTCCTCCTGGTCTTCGTCGCGCATGACGAGGGGCGGCAACGGGCAGCCATGGCCCACTTCGTGGACGTCGCGCCTCCTGGCCTTCTCGTGCTCGAAGGCGAACGACTGCTGCCACATGGGCGAGTCGAACGCGCACGCCAGGTCGCGTCGCTGCTCTAGCGTCAGCAGCTGCCTCCGGCGTCGCACCTCCTCCACGTGCGCCTGCGCCGATCGTGGCGCCGTTGATACTGGGATCCTCTCCGAATCCAAGTGCCATTCGTGAGTGTCACGTCAGGGTAGGGGAAGGGGACGCGGTGCTCCCAGTGCCACTTCGCCTGGTGCACTGGAACGGCGATGCGCTGCCTTGCCCTTGCGCTTGCCGGAGAAGAGGCCCATTGTGGTGGCTAGGGTTTGTCGCCGACAGGGGAGCACAAGGGGTGGCGAGATGGGGACGGGTGCGTTTGGAAGTGGATGAGGACGGCGCCCCACTGCACGCTCGGATTAAAAAAGGCCGACCGCCATCACTGACGCGTGGGCCCATGGTGGACGGCCGTCATTAATAAAGACGACCGCGATAGTTGGGCGGCCGCCAGGTGGGGACGCAGCGGACACTGAGAGGACGCACGGCGAGTCCGCTTCGCGTCCGTACCAACGCATTTCAGCCGCAAATTTGGGTTGTAAATGGGTCCGTGCGGACGTGTTTTCGGAATGGGTCGACACGTTAGGCCAGCACTTTTATCCGTGACGATTTAAACAGATGACGACGGACTAAATAGATATCTGCATTGGAGTTGCTTTCAGTTCGTCACTCACTACCGCTCCCGATTCAACGATCAGTTGCTTTCAGTTCGTCACTCACTATCTCTCGATTCAAGTTGGCAAGTCTAAGGAAATATTGTCACATTTTTTGTGTGTATGCCATGTGGAGCTTAAGTGTGACTTGTCTAAGGTGTGGCTTGAACCAAACACTCATCTAAGTTGATCAAACTTACTTAACCTTAGTTGTGGCAATTTTTAGCTAAGTTAGTCATGAACCAAACAGCATCTCAATCTTGCGGTCGCTCACGGACCTGCTGGCTGGTCGCTGCTGCAGCCTGTTTGCTGCTCTTGTCGTCTTGCGCATGCTGCCGTCCGGCCGGCCGCGACGGTATGATCGCACCAGTTCATCGATCATCATCCTATGGGTCCTTCAAAAATATGTACTACATGATTCATCCATTCCAATTTCAATACGTAATGTATATAGGGTATAGCGACGATGCTTCGGTGACTTAAGGTATCTATTTTTGTGTCTATAACATATGAGTCTAACAGATAACTGACTCACATGTCAATGACTCAAAAGAGGTGCTTTTAAGACATCGAAGCTGCGTCCGCGCGGACACGATCCAAACTAGCGCGTCGGTCGGTTCTCCGTTCGTACAGTCAGTCCGATCATCACCGAGTCATGTCACACCGAAGCTTTCTAATTACTCCCTCCGTAAAGAAATATAAGAACAGTTAGATTTTTTTTGATACTAACTAGAATATTTTTTTGAGACAAAGATACTAGCTACTCCCTCCGTTCCTAAATATTTGTTTTTTTAGAGATTTCAACAAGTGACTATATACAAAGTAAAATAAGTGAATTTACACTTTAAAATATGTCTATATACATCTGTATATGGTAGTCCGTTTGAAATCTCTAAAAAAACAAATATTTAGGAACGGAGGGAGTAGATGAAATGGCGCGCTCCGCCGCGCCTGATTATAGCCGTATTTCTTGTGTATTAAGTGGGCTTAGGCCATGCATTGTTCATGGTGGATTGCAGCGTATATCTGTATATATCATCTCTTCTGTTTCTTGATGAGAGTTGGCCAATCTAGGTCTTGAACTATTTTTTGTGTTTATCTAACGTCAATATCTGGGCTAGGTGTAAATGCATATGCAGTACATGGTTTTCACATGTTGTCTTAGTATTGTCCATCCGTTGAAGCTACATGTAGGTTTGTTATGTTTTTTTTCTTGAGTTTTGTCATGGTGACGCTGCTTGCATATATAAGGAATTAATTCTCCGTAGTATTATGAATGGCAATTTTTTGGCTTCCGGTCTATATAAACTTGAAATTTTATAGAAAACAAAACCTGATGATGATTAATTTTTTGAAGAATGCACATATACATTGGGACGTATGCTTCATGCCTATAAATTTTCACGATAAAACACATTCTGATGTGCTAGAAATTATTATTTTTTGTGTAGATCGCATCAAACCGTATTTCATCATGAAACTTTACAAACATCTAGTATACATTCCTATATACATGTGCCATGTTTCTAGAATTTTAAAAAACTTAAAACTTGATTTTTCCTTTCGGAATTTAGGCTCCATCGCTCTATTAGCAATTTTCGATGGTACCTCGTGGTTCTCTCTTCTATTAGCCAACCCACACTTCTAAAAAAATTAAGTGAACCCACACTTCCGTCATGGTTGGCTATAGTCGTGTACAACTGCAGCACCAACTTAAGACCCACAACAGGGCACCACCGGCTCGATAAAATGCAAAGGCAGCAACTATCGGGCCAACAGGCCAATGAATACACAGCAATTCTTGTAAAAAGAAGAGGATACAACATGCAAAGAATACACCGTGCAAAGAATATCCAGATGATTGATCAAAATCTGGACATCATTAAAAAAATCAAAAAAAGTAGACAAGATTTCTACCTCCAAAACATTACCAAGGGGGGATCTCAAGAATGACAAAATGTAACGCCCCGAGACCAATGCTTGAGAAGACTTTCATATGTTCCGGGTTTCGCCGTGTGTTTCATTTGTGCCTGCCTTTTTATTTTTGCTTTGCATCATGTCATCATGCCATCATCTCATAAATCTTTTGCAACTCAACTAAATAAATGGCATGGATCTTTGATCCATTTAAACCGAGGGAATTCACCTGATGATTCTCTTTATAACATATCCTCTAGATATTTAAAGAGCTATAGTAATTATTCCATTTATTTGGAATTAGCCATAACACACTTGCAAATATCTCATGCCTTTGTTATCTCAATTCTTGGTCTCCAAACTTTGCCCATAAATTATTTCTTCATTTTTCGGAGCTCCACCAAAAATCCGAACATTTTGGACCTTCCTAACCCTCACTTCCTATTCAAACCATTTGATTTTAAATCAAATGAGTTTGAATTTAAAACTTTCAAAAATGCCCACTCCATTTTTCTTGGAACCTGCGCATTTTTGCGAGTCCGGGAAATTTATTCCCGTGCCCAAACTCTTTCTCTACTTTTTTTTTTCTTTTCTTCCCTTTTCTTCCTCTTTTTCTCTTGTTTTTTAATAGAGCAAATAGAGGGAGAGAAGAGCCCAGCCTCTCAGGCCTGCCAGGCCTGCCTTTTTGCCATAAGGCCCAGCTGGCCCCCTCCTCTCTACTGGGCCTCCCTAGGCCCACTCTCGCGCCGGCCTACCTAGGCTACCCGCACCGAGGCCTCCCGCAGCCCATTGCTCTAACCCTAGCTGATCGCTACCTCTCCCTCTCGATCCCTCATTCTCTCCCCTCGCGCCGCCAGGGAGCCCGACTCCTCCATCTCCCTCGCAGCCTCGCTCTCTCCCTTCGCCCTCCCGTGCGCCACCCAGTGTGAGAGAGAGATCGGCAGCGCTGCTCGCGCTCGATCCTCGTCGCCCTCCTCTGCTACCCTCCGTGCGACCCCTTCCGGGCTGCTCCTCCTTCCACGCCCTGCGGCAGCTGCTCTTTCTGGCCACCTCGTCGCGCCGTGAACTGCCCCTACGCGTGCGCCACCCCGCTTTGCCGTACGCCGCCATGGGTTGGAGCTCGCCGAAACCAGCGTGCCATCGCCTCGGCTGCGCCTCCCTCTTCTTCTTCTTCTGCAGAGCAGCGCCACGGAAGTACTGCCCCGACCTCCGGCGAGGACGTGCCTCCCCTCCAGCTACGAGACCCTCTCCGTCGCGCCATCCCTACCTTCCAGGGTCGTCGCCCTGCCCTGCCAGGGACCTCGTCATGGCTGCCCACGAGGTTCCCGCCGTCGGCGCCTGTTCCCGGCCGGATCCGCCGCCCGTGACTTCGCTCCTCTGCTCCGTCTCTCCTACTGCTTCGTCCCCGCGCCACCCGGTGACCCCGTCATCACTCCGACCGGCGAGTCCAGGCCGCCGAGCTCTTCGTCTTGCTGCTGCTCCGCCATCGACCTCATGTTGCTGCAGGACTATTGTAAGTGCATCTAGTGCCACCCCTAGTTGGTTTTGGAGTATTGACGACAAACCTAGTTGAGGGACTAATGTGTTTGTGAGAATTGCAGGATAACACAGGTAGAAGTCCCTCATTGATTCGGTTTTCTTACCAGAGATGACCCCTAAAAATGTATGAAGACATTGAAGTCAAAGGTGGTATATGAAGATATTCACATTGAAGACTATGACAAGAGAAGACACCACATGAAGCCTATGGAGCTCGAAGACTTAGATCTTTCGTAGTTCTTTTTCTTCTGTGTTGAGTCATAGGAACCACCGTACTGTTAAGTGGGGTCCAAGAGAACCAGTCAGAATGACTGAAGTGGTGCTTAAACAAAACCTATGTCTTCGAGTGAAGACTTTGAGAGCGAATCATGTCCAGAGTCGGGCAAGTAAGCTTTGCTTGAAGCCCAAGTAAAGTTGCCGTGTGAGTTTGAAATCTGACCATTGGAACACGTGTCAGTTCCTTAGTGACCCAGGATCATTTCGGACAAATCAGGTCGGGTTGCCAAGTGGCTATAAATAGCCCACCCCCTACAACCATAAACGGTTGGCTGCTCAGATTCAGAGTACGGCTTTTGTCGTTTGAGAGCAACCCACCTCGAAGCCTTTGAGAGAGAATTCCTTGCGAGGATAAAGCCCTAACCACCCAGAGCCAAAGAGAATTAGGCATCACTTAAGTCTTCTTGTCTGTGTGATCTGAAGACTTATTACACTTGAGGACTGTGCATCCTCCAGCCGGTTAGGCATCGCGTTCTGAGCATCCAAGAGACATTGTGGATTGCCGGTGAACGAAGTCTGTGAAGGTTTGGGAGTCTACCTTGAAGACTTACCAGAGTGATTGGGCGAGGTCTGTGTGACCTTAGCTCAAGGGGAATACGGTGAGGACTGGGTGTCCTGAGCTGCGTGTTCAGGACTGGGTGTCCGGGACTGTGTGTCCTAAGGTTTAAATACCTAGCCGCCCTAACCAGACATACAGTTGTCACAGCAACTGGAACTGGTCCAACAAATCATTGTCTTCAGCGAGTCACTGGTTTCATCTTCCCTTCCCTTTACTTACTGTTACTCCTTGTGAAGTCATTGTATGTTCGAACTATCTTTTGTCTTCACTGAGTGACTGCGTGTTCTGTGTGGCTTCACAATATCTTCCTACTTGATCCTTACTACATTGCTGCTATTAGTCATTATTCTTTCACTCTATTGAATACTTGACTATGGCTTGCCTAGTGTAGTCTACCTTCCGCTGCAGGGTAATAGGTTTATTTCTATTGTTTGTCTTCATAACTTCCACGTTTTGAAGACTTTCATAAAAATTGCCTATTCACCCCCCCTCTAGTCGATATAACGCACTTTCAATTGGTATCAGAGCAAGGTGCTCCCTTGTTCTGTGTGATTCGGTTTAACCACCTGGAGTTTTAGCTATGTCGACTGCAGGGATAATTAAAGTCTCCACTGCGTGCCCCGTCTTCGATGGAACTGAATATCCCTACTGGAAGAATAAGATGCGCATGCATCTTGAAGCCATTGACGTCGACCTATGGTATGTCGTCAAGAACGGCGTTCCCAAGACTGGAGAAGGTGTCACTGCTGCTGATGTCAAGAAGTTCGTTCAACTAGACTCTACTGCCAAGAATATCATCTGTGGTCATCTGACCAAAGGACAGTATGGCCGTGTGAGTGCTTTGGAAACATCTAAGCTGGTCTGGGACTGGCTCTCCAAGGTCAATGAAGGCGTCTCAACCCAGAGAGATCAGAGAATCAGTGTCCTTCGCAACCTCTTCAACCGCTTCAAGCGAAATGACAATGAGAATGTCCAGCTCACATTTGACCGACTCACTGACATCACAAATTAGCTTCAAGCCCTTGGCGCTACTAAGATCACCAAACATGAAGTCGTTAAGACACTACTGAGATCACTTGATAGTTCGTTTGACACCCTAGCCCTAATAATTCAAGAACGTCCTGATTTCAAGACACTCGAGCCGTCTGACATACTTGAGAGGCTCAACACACATGATTTTCAGCTTTGCGAGAAAAGAGATATCTACGGTCCAAACTATGGGCGAACTCGTGCCTTGAATGCAAAAGTTGTCTCCTCATCTGAAGAAGAATCTGACAGCAGTTCGGATGATCCTGAAGACATTGGAAGGGAACTTGCTATGCTTGTGAAGAAGTTCCAAAAATTCACCAAAAAGAAAGGTTTCAGAAAGTCTTCCCGATCAAGCTCAAGGAATGATGAAGCTTATGCTCACGACTACAAGAAGAAAACATGTCACAAGTGCAAGAAACCTGGCCACTTCATCTCTGAGTGTCCACAGTGGGACAATGAGAACAAAAAGAAGAAGAAGAACAAGGAATATGACTCTGACGACAAGATGAAGAAGAAATACTCAAAGTCTTCTTCCAAGTCTTCCTCAAAGTCTTCATCACACAAGAAGAGCTCATCTGGCAAGGCACGTGCGTTTGTTGGCAAGGAAATGGATTCAGAGGAGGAGTCCGCTTCTGAGGAGGCGGAGGTGGAGTCTGAGGAGGAGTCCGATTCAGGCGTCGCAAGTCTGGCTACAACATACGTTGCCAAGTCCATCTTCAACACTGAAGACAATGACTTCATCACCGACACCGATGCAAATGACAAGGACTACTCCGCTTCTACCTACTGCTTCATGGCACGCGGTGCCAAGGTAAACACACGCACTACTCACTATCAAACATCTAGTGACGATGACTCTGATTGTGGTTCAAAACCCAGCTACAAAACACTTGCTAAAATTGCAACTGGACAACAGAAAGCTATGGAACATATTCAAAAACTGTTAGACAGAAGCGATGATCTGTTAGGTGCTGAAATGACTCGATCTGAATCCTTAATTGAAGACATAAAAAATCTTCACGTTAAGTATCAGGAACTTGAAAGTCGTCATGAAACTCTCTCAACAACTCATGAAAAGCTTTCCTATGATTATATTCGAAGGAAGCAAGATCTTGAGAAATTGAGAGCGGCTCATGAAGATCTTCAAAAGGAAAACGAATCACTTCGCGCCAAACAGATCAGTTCCGCTCAGGAAGGATTTGAACCACCATGTCTTAAATGCATTGAGCGTGATACTGCTACTTCTGTTGCTGAATGTTCTACTACTACTACTGTTGCAATATCTTCAACTGTTGATGTGGTAACTAACCCCTATGCTGAGGATACCACTGCTATTGCTGATGAGAATGCTAGGTTGAAGACATTGCTTGAAACAGGGATGTACAAAAGTCTTAAAGGGCATCAGACACTATGTGATGTCCTCAAAAAGCAGATTCTGAACCGAAACCCGAGGAAAGAGGGTGTTGGGTTCGTAAGGAAAATGAATGCTAATGGCTCTTACTGGAAACCTGAGCAGTACCCCAAAACCACGTGGGTTGCTGCAAAGGAACCTTCAGCAGATCCATCCAATCTATCTGGCTTCACTTGTGCTAACCCCATTATCATTGATGAATCCCTTGATGCAAACTATAAACTGTTTAAGAATTAGAATGGTGAAGTGTTTGCCAGGTACATTGGTACTAACTGCAGGAACGGACCACCTATGAAGAAGATCTGGGTTCCGAAAAGGTGTCTGGAGAATCTTCCTGTGAATGTCATCATGACACCTCACGTGAAGAAGACAAACCTCAGACCAAAGGCTTCATACGGTCCAAAGGCTTCATACAGACAGAGGACTCACCTGAGTCGCACTAACGCAAATGTTTTGCAGGGAAACCATACTTAGGCATATGAATATGAGAGCGGTTCATCAAACCGCCATGTTCATAAGACCAAGAACTATTCTGCTTATTCTTATGAGTACTATTGTCCGCCTGCAAGACTGTTTGCTAGGGCTCCAAAGCCAAAGTTCTCAGATGCTGCACTTAGACTTATTGCTTCTCAGCCACCCTTGAAGATGTGGGTGGCTAAGAAAGCTTAACTCTCTTTTGCAGGGAAAGGTCTCCAGCAGAAAACCAAAATCGTCTGACGCTATTGCTGGGGACCTTAAACATCTTGTAGGGCGCAAGATCAAATGCCCGAATGGTCTTACTATGTACTTTATTCCTGAATCGCTTGCCACTCTCCCCATTAGTCCTAATCTGGATCTAAGCTTTCATAACCCACTGGTTTGTCAAATGTTTTTGCTTCACAATGCTCTTCGTGAAGCCTATCCCCCTAACTGCACTGTAGGGTACGACACCAGCGTCTTCAGAATGGATTATTGATAGTGGGTGTACAAATCACATGACTGGCAAAACAAGTCTTCTTATGGACTCAACCTTACGTCCATCCGACAAGAGCCACATCACATTTGCTGACACTGGTAAAAGTAAGGTATTGGGTCTAGGTAGAGTTGCAATCTCAAGGGATCAACACATGGATAAAGTCATGCTTGTTGAATCCCTTGGCTTCAACTTAATGTCCGTCTCAATGCTTTGCGATTTAAACATGATCGTAATATTTGGAAAATATCGTTGCCTTGTTCTAATGGAATCTGATAAGTCTCTAGTATTTGAAGGGTATCAAAAATATGATTTGTACGTGGTAGATTTCTCAGCAGGACCACAGCTTGCCGTATGTCTTCTAGCAAAAGCTTCAGAATGATGGCTCTGGCATCGGAGGCTTGGGCATGCTGGCATGAGGAACCTCCACACCCTGGCAAAGAAGAAGCATGTCATAGGCATCGAGGGCGTCAAGTTCAAGAAAGATCACTTATGCGGTGCCTGTGAGGCAGGAAAGATGATGAGGGCCAAACATCCCTCGAAGACAATCATGACCACTACTCGACCCTTCAAACTGGTTCACATGGATCTTTTCCATCCCACTCATTACTCAACTCTTACTACTACTGCTTGTCTCTATGGCTTTCTCATTGTTGATGATTATTCTAGATATACTTGGGTGCACATAATCCTTTACAAGACTGAAGTGCAGGATGTCTTCAGACGCTTCGCCAATCGAGCAATGAACAACTATGGCGCCAAGATAAAGCATATCAGAAGTGACAATGGCACTGAATTCAAGAACACTGGCCTTGATACATATCTTGATACCTTGGGCATCACACATGAATTCTCAGCCCCGTACACGCCATAGCAGAATGGGGTCATCGAACGCAAGAACAGAACACTCATTAAGATGGCCAGAACGATGCTAGATGAATACAAGACTCCAAGAAAATTCTAGCCTGAAGCCATTGATACTGCATGCCATACAATCAATCATGTTTATCTTCACAAGCTTCTGAATAAGACATCTTATGAGCTCCTTACTGGCAAGAAGCCAAATGTCAGTTACTTCAGAGTATTTGGCGCCAGGTGCTGGATCAAGGACCCACATCACACCTCAAAGTTTGCACCAAAAGCACATGAGGGTTTTATGCTTGGATATGGAAAGGATTTGCACTCCTACAGAGTCTTCAATCTCTTTTATTACAAAGTGGTTGAAACAGTGGATGTGCGGTTCGATGAGACCAACGGTTCACAAAGAGAGCAACTGCCAAATGTGCTAGATGAAGTTCCATCCAGTGAATCAATCAAGCTAATGGGAACTGGAGAAATTATACCTTCTGAAGCTCATCCTGAAGAAGAACTTATCATCTCAGCACCTGATCAACATGAAGACAATGCTCAGCCTGAAGACATTCCTTCTAACAATGACAATGATCAGCAAGAGCAAAATCTTCGCCCTGTACATCCTCGCGTTGCCAATGAAGTGCAGATTGAAAGAATAATTGATAGCATCAATGCACCCGGTCCACTCACTCGTTCAAGGGCGACTCAGCTGGCAAATTTCTGTGGGAACTTCGCATTCATCTCAATAACAGAGCCCAAGAAAGTTGAAGAAGCCTTCATGGAACCTGAATGGATTCAAGCTATGCAAGACGAGCTTCAACAGTTTGAGCTGAATAATGTATGGGAACTGGTCAAGCGTCCCGATCCTCGGAAGCACAACATAATAGGCACCAAATGGATATATCGCAACAAGCAAGATGAGCATGGTCAAGTTGTCAGAAACAAAGCTCCTCTCGTTGCTCAAGGATATAATCAAGTGGAAGGCATTGACTTCGATGAAACATTTGCTCCTGTGGCTAGACTTGAAGCCATATGCATACTGTTGGCCTATGCAAATTATCACAACATACTTCTTTATCAAATGGATGTGAAGAGTGCCTTCCTCAATGGCAAGATTGAAGAAGAAGTGTATGTTGCACAACCTCCTGGCTTTGAAGATCCAAAACATCCTGACATGGTATACAAGCTCAACAAGGCACTGTATGGCCTCAAACAAGCCCCTCGGGCCTGGTATGACACACTCAAATACTTCTTGAAGAGCAAAGGCTTCATACCTGGTTCTCTCGACCCCACTCTCTTCACGAAGACATATGATGGTGAACTGTTTGTGTGCCAAATATATGTGGATGACATTATCTTCGGCTGCACCAATCAGAAGTACAGTGAAGAGTTTGGATATATGATGCAAGAGCAATATCAAATGTCTATGATGGGAGAGCTGAAGTTCTTTCTCGGTCTTCAAATACGACAGCAACACAACGGCATCTTCATATCTCAAGAGAAGTATCTCAAAGATTGCTTGAAGAAGTTCGGTATGCAAGACTGCAAAGGCTTCACGACGCCAATGCCAGCCAAGCATCATCTGGGTCATGACGACAATGGTAAAGAGTTCGATCAAAAGGTATACCGCTCCATGATTGGTTCTTTACTTTATCTATGTGCATCTAGGCCAGATATTATGCTTAGTGTTTGCATGTGTGCTCGATTTCAAGCGGCACCAAAGGAGTCGCATCACTTAGCTGTGAAGCAAATTCTTCGATATTTGGCTCACACCCCAACTCTAGGATTATGGTATCCAAAGGGCTCAGAGTTTGATCTGGTTGGATTCTCGGATGCTGATTATGCTGGTGACAAAGTTGATCGCAAGTCTACATCAGGCACATGTCACTTTCTGGGACGATCACTTGTATGTTGGTCTTCAAAGAAGCAGAACTGTGTATCTCTCTCCACTGCTGAATCTGAATACATTGCTGTTGGATCTTGCTGCGCTCAGCTTCTGTGGATGAAGCAAACGCTCAAAGACTATGGCATTCATCTGAAGCAAGTGCCACTCTACTGCGACAACGAAAGCACCATCAAGATTGCCAACAACCCAGTTCAGCACTCGAAGACAAAGCACATTGAAATTCGTCATCACTTTCTCAGAGATCATGTTGTGAAGGAAGATATTGATATCATACACGTCAACACTGAAGAGCAATTGGCAAATATCTTCACCAAGCCCTTAGATGAGAAGAGATTTTGCAAGTTACGGTATGAGCTAAATATCCTGGAATCCTCAAATGTCCTGTGATCAGGAACACATCCTAACCCTTATGCATATTGATGACTTAGATGTGCAACACACGAAGTAAAGTATATCTTCAATCAATGAAGACATACATTCTAAGTGTGAATACATTAATGTGGAATTTGACTTCGGAGCGCCACGATAATTGTGCGCCGTGTCTGGGTCTAATACTTCCTATACGGTGGGTAACGCCACCACCAGACGTTCTATTTTGAAGTGTTTCACTCATGGCGTTACATTTGCTATGTCTTCACATTTGGTTTGGCTTCGATCTCAACATATCTTCATGATTATCTTCACTATGTTGATATATATATATATATTAGTGTTCTGTCCTCTACAGCATTCACTTATAGCTATATCTTCATTGTTGAATCTTTTGAACTAAGTGAATGTGATCGGACCCTAACCTCTCTATGCTTTCTATCTCAAATTCTATCTCTCCAAATCATATGCATTCTATTGAAACTATCGAATGTCTTCTCTGCGTCCTTGTCAGCAGAAGATACAGAGACAACCATTAAGTCCGTTTTTAATGCTCATTCCTCCACATGAAACCCGGAGAAGTAGGAACGACCACCCGACAATCAAGGCGTGCGTGGGACGTGGAACAAACCCCAAAATTTCGCATAATGGCCACGTGTTCCTCAGATGCGAATCGCCAAGGGCACCTGTGTAATAGCGCAGTGCTGCCCATGTACCTATAAATACACACTTCACAGCGGTCATTATCTCTTCTTCCACTCTCGCACGAACCCTAGCGCCACCGCTAGCCCTCGACGACGCCGGCGACAAAGCGCTTTGCTACCGCAACCTCTCCGACGCCGTCTTCACGCCGACCACGGACATCGTCCTCTCCGCCGTCGCCGTAGGTGTCCTCCGTCGCCAAGTTAGGGCACGGAAGATCAAACTGCTCGGCCTCATCTTCCACTTCGTCTAGCAGTTCTTAGTGTGGTAAATAAAACTTCCTTTTTACAGCACCATTGATCCTATGGATTTGTCACTTTCTACCACAAGCAGTTTCTATTCACACAAGTTAGATCTCTCTCATACTGCATCTCATAACATGCCTAGTATATTCACTTGTGCTTCACAAAGTAGTTAGATTCCTCACTTGTACTGATCTGCGGATTCGTACAAATCTGGAACCAACTCCTTATCTATGAGTGAATGTCTTCGCATGATGAGGTCAATGTCTTCTAAACTGATTTATCTTCAAAATCTTATGAGAATGCATATGACCTCTTCCCCTTCCCTCGCACCTTAATGCTGTCACAGGTACATGTCCGTGGGAGAATCCTTTGGTTCTCATAGTCTGCATTCATTTGCAGAATTCTTACAGCATCACATAAATTCTCCCGAAGCCAGTTCCTGTTGGTCCAGCAAGAGAAAACCTTTGAAGTCTTTGAACGTGTTGAAGCCTTTCAAGTTAAAGTTTATGGCTTCAGAGAAAGCAGCAAGGAAGGGTGGCAGACATCATCGTGGCGGAACATCCAGAGATCTGCCAGATGAACTCTCAGAACTGTACAAGACAGATCCTGAAGAGGATTGCAATCAGCACAAGACCCGAATTCAATGGATTCGAAGATATTGGGCAGAACAATGGTTCAAATACCGATTTGTAACCCAAGAATATGCTGAGAAAAATACCATCAAGAGACCGTGGGGAGACATCCAATACAAGAATCTTCTACCCAGGTCCAGAGATGAAGCCATTGCTCAAGGCTTCTATCCCTGCATGGTCCATGGGCCACAGCCAGCTGATGCACACCCATCGTCACTACTATGGTGTCGTGACGACAATCTGTTCAAGCGCAACTTCCAGTTTGCCCAGAACTCAGCGAAGCAGAACAAGAAGACTTTGGGGTTAGACTTCAACCCTGGTCCCTCAGCACCAAGGGTAGATGGCACACGAGATGCAGAACCCAATGTCATCGGTCCTTTCGACAATCTTGAAGGCCTCATCACCCGTATCTTGGTTCAAGGGACTGTAGTGAATGAGCCTGCAGCTGACGCTGAATCTGAAGAAGCGCCTGCAGCGCCGAAGACAAAGAAACTGAAGAAGCCTAAAGCTTCAAAGCTTGCCCCCTCACCAAAAATCTCATGGGCGAAGCCACTGGCAACTGCACCTCCTGAAGACAGTGTGCAGTCCGAAGACTTATCTCGCATCTCCAAGCCCCAGAAGGTCACGAAGACTCCGCCTCACACCGGACAAGAGCTAACTGCTGCTGCCATTCTGCGCAATGACGACATTGATCTGTCAAGTGATGAAGATCTAGCAGATGACGCTCTTGAGCAACTCATCAAGAGCAAAGAAGAAGCAGAAATCTTTAATGATTTGCCTCTCTTTGATGTGACCATCATCAACAACTTCATTGACGAGTGGTTTGACACGCCAAACATCAGCTTTGAAGATCTGCAGCTACCAATTGGCCTCAGTGTCGCCTTCCAAGGCGCCACTGCTTCAGAACTCGCCATTGCCCAGCGCATTGTTGAACTGAAGCAAAAGATTGACTATGAAAAGGCTCAGTTCAAGAAGCATATGGCCAAGCTCAGCGTACAGGAAGTGAAGAACTTCAAGAGTATGATGCACGAGCTCAAGGAAGCCTTTGTAAAGAAACGTGCAGAAGCTCAGGGTTCGCGTGAGCGCATGAAGACTCTGGCTGACAGATGTGTGCAAGCCTACAATGAGGCTGAGAAGCGAAAGGCCCTTGGGCGTCCTGGCATCGACCCTAGGATGGCCGCAAAGAAGAAGAAGAAGCCTGCTACGGCTGAACCTGACGCACCAAGGCAAGAAGCAGTTCCTATTGTCTTCCCAACTAGAGTGACTGGCTCGAAGCCAAAAAGCCGGTCAACCGCTTCAGAGCTTAAGAAGACAAGGACTGCTGAGGTTGAAGCCAGGAAGAGGAAAAACTCTGAAGCCTCTCCTACTGCCCCCTCCAAGAAGAAGAGGAAGACCAAGAAAGATCGGGCTGCTCCCACAAAGCCCTTAATAGTTGAACCCATTTCTATGGTCTATCCGGAAGCTGAACGCCAACTGACTATCCATGAGCCTGCTTCCACAGAGGCACATGAAGCTGAAGACCTTCCAGCAGCTGATCCCATCGCTGCTGAAGACATTGGTCAACATGACAATGTAGAAGATGGTGCACTCCTTCCTCAGCTTGAAAACAGTGAACTCATCAGCATTGGTCGTCCACTGATGCCAATTGCACAGGATGCTTCATGGGCAAATCGCCCACAAGAGGAAGAAGACAATGAAGCCCAGCCCACTCCAACTCCACAGGCGTCGCCCGCGTTGCGCAGGCTTCGCAAAGGTCCAAGGCCTCAAGTCTCTGCTGAAGACAATCCGGCTGCATCAGCAGTGAAAGAAGAAGTCCCACAAGTTCCCACTCCCGTGTCCCACCAAGAAGCAGTTCTCAAGGAGAACGTGCTTGTGACCGACCCTCCAGCTCGTCAAGTGGAGGATGCAAATCTTGCGGCTGCCACAACCACCAATCAAGCTAATGTGGAGCCCTCCCCAACGGAAGAAGAAGACAGCGAAGCCACTGATCCTGTCACTTCTGTTCCTAAGTCTGCTGCCGGTCCACAGTTCGACTATCATGTTGAGCACAGGCCTCAGATACAGAAGCCAATCCCAAGATTGCCAAGGTTCCCAGGTCCTGCATCAGCACCTGGCTCCTTCAATATCAATGGCTTCAGGGCAGACAACACATTCTTCGATAGCTCCAGGAACCCCTACACAAGGGAAAGGATATCATCTGATCGGTTCTGGAGCTATCCTCAGCGAAGCTATTACTCATGCATTCTTTACAACCAAGGTCGCATCTTCCCACACAAGCGCCTTGACATTGAAGCCATAGCTGGTCTGCCCTGTCTGGAAGAAGCTTTGGATTGCTTCAAGGAAGTTGGACTGCTGCCGTTCGTTACTGACCAAGAGCATTGGAATGAAGAGCTGCTGCTCCAATTCTATGCCACACTTCACATCCGCGGCTACAACAGAGATACAAAGACTTGGGTCCTGGAGTGGATGACCGGAAACGTTCATCAAGAAGCCAATGCAATTGACATCATTGAGCTCACTGGCTTGCCCACTCTTGGCGATCTCTACGAGCATGGCTGTCAGCTGCATAGTGAAGCTATTGAGAGCATCTTTAAGAGGCCGGAACCTGATATGAGTCAGATGCTCAGCATGATGAAGCCATTGCCCCAAGATGCTGCTTATCCAATAGAGTTCTTCATTGAAGACCTTGAGTATCTGCCAAGAACCATCTATCACATCATCAGGCGAACTCTCTGGCCCATCAAAGGGCACTCTCCAAATGCCAAGCTTGAGGGTGCAATGAAGACTTTGGTCTTCTATATTCTTCATAGCAAATGCTTCAATGCACAGGACTTATTCATCTGCCAACTTGCTGCATCAGGCTCTGATCTGTTTGGCTTGAAATTCTACGCCCCATGGGTAATGCGGCTAATTAAACTTCACTCCAATATCTCATATCAGCCATCTGCTCGCAATCATAGAATTTTTCTGCCTGATGTGGATATGTCTACTGAAGCCATCTATCCTGAGCTTGCAAAGGAACCTCTAAGTCTTCACAATGCAGAGCATCAGAGTTTCTCACAGAACATTGAAGGAGTTGAAGCAGTCACTCGGGTGTATCCTTTGGCTGGCACTACACGTGCACCACACCCTGCGCCTACTGAAGCCACTGATAGCACAACTGCTCCAAGACCCAAGAAGCGCACTCGTGTTCCCAACGACCAAGAGCTTCTTGTGGCTCTTCATCAGAAACAGGATAGGCATCATGACTGGCTGAAGCGTTAGATGAAAAGCCTCTTGGTGGATGTTAATCGCATTCACAATCTTGCCACCAAGAATGCTTTCGTTGCCCATGAAACCTATCGCCGTACATGGAAAGGACTAACGATGATGTGTTCTGAAGATGATCTCCAAGAGGATGGCTTCACTGAGCGATTCAAGTTTGAATCCACACCTCCTCGAAGAGCTGTGCTGCTAGGAACTCCACCCCTTGAAGACTCTGAGTTCTCTTCATCTGCTGCAACAGTGACTGCCAGAGTTATCGAGGATGAAGATGATGCTACTTCACCACCACCTCCTTCAGCACGCGTCAACTCTGCTCCAAGCTCTTCAGCACCGCCAAACACCACCAACGACCCTGCCACTTCACCGACTCCACATGGGAACGAGTAGATGCTCTATGTCTTCAAACCTTTTTGGTCCTTACTGACAAAAGGGGGAGAAGCATATGAGGTTGATAGTCTTCAAGCGGGTCCATATGGGCGGGTGCTTTATATTTTGCTTCGTGCTTACAACTCTCATTTTGCTACATTTGGTTCTTTGAGTTGTAACACTTAAACTCGATGGTCGTCTGCTACTTATCTGCCACTTTGTTTTGCGATGATAAATTCCGCATGTGCGACGATAAATTTCGCACTTAGATCATTCTGCAGACGTCCATTTTCCATTATGCATTGTCATTATCTTCATATACTTTCACATGCATAGTGGATTGTCATCATAAGTTGAAGTGGATCTCCACAAGTACAACCTGTCATGTGCATTTGCATTCCAAAAGCAAATTACTTATATGCACATCTTTAGGGGGAGCCCTTGCAACTTATGAAGACAATTCCGTATCCTTTACAATTTCACAGATTATATTCCCCGTTGAAAACTTCAACTAGTTTGTCATCAATCACCAAAAAGGGGGAGATTGTAAGTGCATCTAGTGCCACCCCTAGTTGGTTTTGGAGTATTGACGACAAACATAGTTGAGGGACTAATGTGTTTGTGAGAATTGCAGGATAACACAGGTAGAAGTCCCTCATTGATTCGGTTTTCCTACCAGAGATGACCCCTAAAAATGTATGAAGACATTGAAGTCAAAGGTGGTATATGAAGATATTCACATTGAAGACTATGACAAGAGAAGACACCACATGAAGCCTATGGAGCTCGAAGACTTAGATCTTTCGTAGTTTCTTTTCTTTTGTGTTGAGTCATAGGAACCACCATACTGTTAAGTGGGGTCCAAGAGAACCAGTCAGAATGACTGAAGTGATGCCTAACCAAAACCTATGTCTTCGAGTGAAGACTATGAGAGCGAATCTTGTCCAGAGTCGGACAAGTCAGCTTTGCTTGTAGCCCAAGTAAAGTTGCCGTGTGAGTTTGAAATCTGACCATTGGAACACATGTCAGTTCCTTAGTGACCCAGGGTCATTTCGGACAAATCAGGTCGGGTTGCCAAGTGGCTATAAATAGCCCACCCCCCACAACCATAAACGGTCGGCTGCTCAGATTAAGAGTACGGCTTTTGTCGTTTGAGAGCAACCCACCTCGAAGCCTTTGAGAGAGAATTCCTTGCGAGGATAAAGCCCTAACCACCCAAAGCCAGAGAGAATTGGGCACCACTTAAGTCTTCTTGTCTGTGCGATCTGAAGACTTATTACACTTGAGGACTGTGCATCCTCCAGCCGGTTAGGCGTCGCGTTCTCAGCATCCAAGAGACAATGTGGATTGCCGGTGAACGAAGTCTGTGAAGGTTTGGGAGTCTACCTTGAAGACTTACCAGAGTGATTAGGCGACGTCTGTGTGACCTTAGCTCAAGGGGAATACGGTGAGGACTGGGTGTCCTGAGCTGCATGTTCAGGACTGGGTGTCCGGGACTGTGTGTCCTAAGGTTTAAATACCTAGCCGCCCCAACCAGACGTACAGTTGTCACAGCAACTGGAACTGGTCCAACAAATCATTGTCTTCAACGAGTCACTGGTTTCATCTTCCCTTTCCTTTACTTACTGTTACTCCTTGTGAAGTCATTGTATGCCTGCACTATCTTTTGTCTTCACTGAGTGATTGCGTGTTCTGTTAGGCTTCATAATATCTTCCTACCTGATCCTTACTACATTGCTGCTATTAGTCATTGTGCTTTCACTCTATTGAATACTTGACTATGGTTTGCCTAGTGTAGTCTACCTTCCGCTGCATGGTAATAGGTTTGTTTCTACCGTTTGTCTTCATAACTTCCACGTTTTGAAGACTTTCATAAAAATCGCCTATTCACCCCCCCTCTAGTCGATATAACGCACTTTCAGGCGACGAAGCGCTTCGCTGCCGCAACCTCTCCGACGCCGTCTTCACGCCGACCGCGGACATCGTCCTCTCTGCCGTCGCCGTAGGTGTCCTCCGTCGCCAAGTTAGGGCACGAAAGATTGAACTGCTCGGCCTCATCTTACACTCCGTCTAGCAGTTCTTAGTGTGGTAAATAAAACTTCCTTTTTACGACACTGTTGATCCTATTGCTTTGTCACTTTCTACCACAAGCAGTTTCTATTCACACAAGTTAGATCTCTCTCATACTGCATCTCATAACATGCCTAGTATATTCACTTATGCTTCACAAAGTAGTTAGATTCCTCACTTGTACTGATCTCTGGATTCGTACAAATCTGGAACCAACTCCTTATCTATGAGTGAATATCTTCGCACGATGAGGTCAATGTCTTCTAAACTGATTTATCTTCAAAATCTTATGAGAATGCATATGACCTCTTACCCTTCCCTCGCACCTTAATGCTGTCACAGGTACATGTCCGTGGGAGAATCCTTTGGTTCTCATAGTCTACATTCATTTGCAGAATTCTTACAGCATCACATAAATTCTCCCGAAGCCAGTTCCTGTTGGTCCAGCAAGAGAAAACCTTTGAAGTCTTTGAACGTGTTGAAGCCTTTCAAGTTAAAGTTTATGGCTTCAGAGAAAGCAGCAAGGAAGGGTGGCACACAGCGTCGTGGCGGAACATCCAGAGATCTGCCAGATGAACTCTCAAAACTGTACAAGACAGATCCGAAAGAGGATTGCAATCAGCGCAAGACCCGAATCCAATGGATTCGAAGATATTGGGCAGAACAATGGTTCAAATACCGATTTGTAACCCAAGAATATGCCGAGAAAAATGCCATCAAGAGACCGTGGGGAGACATCCAATACAAGAATCTTCTACCCAGGTCCAGAGATGAAGCCATTGCTCAAGGCTTCTATCCTGCATGGTCCGTGGGCCACAGCCAGCTGATGCACACCCATCGTCACTACTATGGTGTCGTGACGACAATCTGTTCAAGCGCAACTTCCAGTTTTCCCAGAACTCAGCGAAGCAGAACAAGAAGACTTTGGGGTTAGACTTCAACCCTGGTCCCTCAGCACCAAGGGCAGATGGCACACGAGATGCAGAACCCAATGTCACCGGTCCTTTCGACAATCTTGAAGGCCTCATCACCCGTATCTTGGTTCAAGGGACTGCAGCGCCAAAGACAAAGAAACTGAAGAAGCCTAAAGCTTCAAAGCTTGCCCCCTCACCAAAAATCTCACGGGCGAAGCCACTGGCAACTGCACCTCCTAAAGACAGTGTGCAGTCCGAAGATTTATCACGCATCTCCAAGCCCCAGAAGGTCAAGATGCCTCTGCCACACACCGGCCAAGAGCTAACAGCTGCTGCCATTCTGCGCAATGATGCCATTGATCTTTCAAGTGATGAAGATCTTGCGGATGACGCTCTTGAGCAACTCATCAAGAGCAAAGAAGAAGCAGAAATCTTCAATGATCTGCCTCTCTTTGATGTGACAATCATCCACAACTTCATTGATGAGTGGTTTGACACGCCAAACATCAGCTTCGAAGATCTGCAGCTACCCATTGGCCTCAGTGTCGCCTTCCATGTCGCCATTGCTTCAGAGCTAGCTATCGCCCAGCGCATTGTTGAACTGAAGCAGAAGATTGACTTTGAGAAATCTCAGTTCAAGAAGCATATGGCCAAGCTCAGCGTGCAAGAGGTGAAGAACTTCAAGATTATGCTGCACGAGCTCAAGGAAGCCTTTCTCAAGAAACGTGCAGAAGCTTAGGGTTCGCATGAGCGCATGAAGGTTCTGGCTGACAGATGTGTGCAAGCCTACAATGAGGCTGAGAAGCGCAAGGCCCTTGGGCGTCCTAGCATCGACCCTTGGATGGCTGCAAAGAAGATGAAGAAGCCCGCTACGGCTGAACCTAACGCACCAAGGCAGGAAGCAGATCCCATTGTCTTCCCAACTAGAATGACTGGCTCGAAGCCAAAAAGTTGGTCAACCGCTTCAGAGCTCAAGAAGACAAGGACTGCTGAGGCTGAAGCCGGGAAGAGGAAACATCCTGAAGCCTCTCCTATTGCCCCCTCCAAGAAGAAGAGGAAGACCAAGAAAGATCGGGCTGCTCCCACAGAGCCTTTGATAGTTGAACCCATTTCCATGGTTCGTCTTGACGCTGAATGCCAGCTGACAATCCATGAGCCTGCTTTCACAGAGGCTCATGAAGCTGAAGACTTTCCAGCAGCTGATCCCATCGCTGCTGAAGACATTGGTCAAAATGACCATGTAGAAGATGGTGCAGTCCTTTCTCAGCTCGAGCACAGCAAACTCGTCAGCATTGGGCGTCCTCTGACGCCAATCGCTCAGGATGCTTCATGGGCTGATCGCCCACAAGAGGAAGAAGACTTTGAGGCCCAGCCAACTCTAACTACACAGGCGTCGCCTGCGTTGCGCAGGCTTCGCAAAGGACCAAGGCCTCCAGTCTCTGCGTCTGAAGCTGAATCTGCTGAAGACATTCCGGCTGCATCAGCCGATGAAGAAGAAACCCCAAGCACTGCTACACCCCCCGTCTCACCAAGAAGCTGTTCTCGAGGAGAACGTGACTGTGACCGACCCTCCAGCTCATCAAGTGGAGGTTGAACATCTTGAGGCTGCCACCACCAACACCACTGAAGCCACTGACGCTGTCATGGCTGAAGCTAATGTGGAGCCCTCACCAACAAAAGCACCAGAAGTCAGCGAAGCCACTAATCCCGCCACTTCTGTTCCTGAGTCTGCTGCCGGTCCCCAGTTCGACTATCATGTTGAGCACAGGCCTCAGGTACAGAAGCCAATCCCAAGATTGCCAAGGTTCCCAAGTCCTGCATCAGCACCTGGCTCCTTCAATATCAATGGCTTCAGAGCAGACAACACATTCTTCAGTAGCTCCAGGAACCCCTACTCAAAGGAAAGGATATCATCTGATCGGTTCTGGAGCTATCCGCAGCAAAGCTATTACTCCTGCATTCTATACAATCAAGGTCGCATCTTCCCCCACAAGCGCCTTGACATTGAAGCTATAGCTGGTCTGCCCTGTCTGGAAGAAGCTCTGGATTGCTTCAAAGAAGTTGGATTGCTGCCATTCGTCACTGACCAAGAGCATTGGAATGAAGAGTTGCTGCTCCAATTCTATGCCACACTTCACATCCGTGGGTATAGCAGAGATCCGAAGACTTGGGTCCTGGAGTGGATGACAGGAAACGTTCATCACGAAGCCAAAGCCTTTGACATCATTGAGCTCACTAGTTTGCCCACTCCTGACGATCTCTACGAGCATGGCTATCAGCTTCATAGTGAAGCTATTGAGAGCATCTTTCAGAAGACTGAACCTAATATGAGTCAGATGCTCAGTATGATGAAGCCATTGCCCCAAGATGCTACTTATCCCACGGAGTTCTTCGTTGAAGACCTTGAGTATCTGCCAAGAACCATTTATCACATCATAAGGCGAACTCTCTGGACAATCAAAGGACACTCTCCACATGCCAAGCTTGAAGGTGCAATGAAGACTTTGGTCTTCTATATTCTTCATGGAAAATGCTTCAATGCACAGGACTTCTTCATTCGCCAACTTGCTGCATCAGGCTCTGATCTGTTTGGCTTGAAGTTCTACGCCCCATGGGTCATGCGGCTGATCAAACTTCACTCCACTATCTCATATCAGCCATCTGCTCGCAATCATCGGATTTTTCTGCCTGAAGTGGATATGTTAATTGAAGCCATCTATCCTGAGCCTACCAAGGAACCCCTAAGTCTTCAGAATGCAGAGCATCAGAGTTTTTCTCAGAACATTGAAGGAGTTGAAGCAGTCGCTCGTGTGTATCCTTTGGCTGGCACTACACGTGCACCGCATCCTGCTCTCACTGAAGCCACTGACAGTACAACTGCTCCACAACCCAAGAAGCGCACTCGTGTTCTCAATGACCGAGAGCTTCTTGTGGCTCTTCATCAGAAACAGGATAGGCATCATGACTGGCTGAAGCGTCAGATGCAAAGCCTCTTGGTGGATGTTAATCGCATTCGCAATCTTGCCACCAAGAATGCTTTTGTTGCCCATGAAACCTCTCGCCGCACATGGAAAGGGCTAACGCTGATGTGTTCTGAAGATGATCTTCAAGAGGATGGCTTCACTAAGTGATTCAAGTTTGACTCCACACCTCCTCGAAGGGCAGTGCTACGACGAACTCCATCCCTTGAAGATTCTGAGTTCTCTTCCTCTGCTGCAACTGTGACTGCCAGAGTGATCGAGGATGAAGACGATACTACTTCACCGCCACCTCCTTCAGCACGCTTCGACTCTGCTCCCAGCTCTTCAGCACCGCCAAACACCACCAACGACCCTGCTGCTTCACCTACTCCTCATGGGAACGAGTAGATGCTCTATGTCTTCAAACCTTTTTGGTCCTTACTGACAAAAAGGGGAGAAGCATATGAGGTTGATAGTCTTCAAGCGGGTCCATATGGGCGGGTGCTTTATATTTTGCTTCGTGCTTACAACTCTCGTTTTGCTACATTTGGTTCTTTGAGTTGTAACACTTAAACTCGATGGTCGTCTCCTACTTATCTGCCACCTTGTGTTGCGATGATAAATTCCGCATGTGCGACAATAAATTCCGCACTTAGATCATTCTGCAGACGTCCATTTTCCATTATGCATGTCATTATCTTCATATACTTTCACATGCATAGTGGATTGTCATCATAAGTTGAAGTGGATCTCCACAAGTACAACCTGCCATGTGCATTTGCATTCCAAAAGCAAATTACTTATATGCACATCTTCAGGGGGAGCCCTTGCAACTTATGAAGACAATTCCTTATCCTTTACAATTTCACAGATTTATATTCCCCGTTGAAAACTTCAACTAGTTTGTCATCAATCACCAAAAAGGGGGAGATTGTAAGTGCATCTAATGCCACCCCTAGTTGGTTTTGGAGTATTGACGACAAACCTAGTTGAGGGACTAATGTGTTTGTGAGAATTGCAGGATAACACAGGTAGAAGTCCCTCATTGATTCGGTTTTCCTACCAGAGATGACCCCTAAAAATGTATGAAGACATTGAAGTCAAAGGTGGTATATGAAGATATTCACATTGAAGACTATGACAAGAGAAGATACCACATGAAGCCTATGGAGCTCGAAGACTTAGATCTTTCGTAGTTCTTTTTCTTCTGTGTTGAGTCATAGGAACCACCGTACTGTTAAGTGGGGTCCAAGAGAACCAGTCAGAATGACTGAAGTGATGCTTAAACAAAACTTATGTCTTCGAGTGAAAACTTTGAGAGCGAATCTTGTCCAGAGTCGGGCAAGTCAGCTTTGCTTGAAGCCCAAGTAAAGTTGCCGTGTGAGTTTGAAATCTGACCATTGGAACACGTGTCAGTTCCTTAGTGACCCAGGGTCATTTCGGACAAATCAGGTCGGGTTGCCAAGTGGCTATAAATAGCCCACCCCCACAACCATAAACGGTTGGCTGCTCGGATTAAGAGTACGGCTTTTGTCGTTTGAGAGCAACCCACCTCGAAGCCTTTGAGAGAGAATTCCTTGCGAGGATAAAGCCCTAACCACCCAAAGCCAGAGAGAATTGGGCACCACTTAAGTCTTCTTGTCTGTGCGATCTGAAGACTTATTACACTTGAGGACTGTGCATCCTCCAGCCGGTTAGGCGTCGCGTTCTCAGCATCCAAGAGACAATGTGGATTGCCGGTGAACGAAGTCTGTGAAGGTTTGGGAGTCTACCTTGAAGACTTACCAGAGTGATTGGGCGAGGTCTGTGTGACCTTAGCTCAAGGGGAATACGGTGAGGACTGGGTGTCCTGAGCTGCGTGTTCAGGACTGGGTGTCCGGGACTTAGTGTCCTAAGGTTTAAATACCTAGCCGCCCTAACCAGATGTACAGTTGTCACAGCAACTGGAACTGGTCCAACAAATCATTGTCTTCAGCGAGTCACTGGTTTCATCTTCCCTTCCCTTTACTTACTGTTACTCCTTGTGAAGTCATTGTATGTTTGAACTATCTTTTGTCTTCACTGAGTGACTGCGTGTTCTGTGTGGCTTCACAATATCTTCCTACTTGATCCTTACTACATTGCTGCTATTAGTCATTGTGCTTTCACTCTATTGAATACTTGACTATGGCTTTTCTAGTGTAGTCTACCTTCCGCTGTAGGGTAATAGGTTTATTTCTATCGTTTGTCTTCATAACTTCCACGTTTTGAAGACTTTCATAAAAATCGCCTATTCACCCCCCTCTAGTCGATATAACGCACTTTCAACTATCCCCACCGGGCGCTGTGGGCATGTTGTTTCTTCTCCCTCAAGGTCGAAAGTCCGCCAGTTACACGAAACACCAAGTACCATGACGGTTCTCCAAGAGTTTGGGTTCGACAAGTTCGATGACGCTATTGTACAACTACGTTACTGACACCAGCAAGACCGACTGAACGAAACCGCCAAGTACCTGTATGAATGGATGCGTCAAGGCCGCCTAGGAGATCGCCAAATACACCACCGACAAGATCACACGGATGCTCAAACGAGTGCTAAACGAAACGCAAAGTACCACGACGACAATCGGCTTGTACCCCTACACCGCATCAGAACACCGAGTTCCTCTACGGATGTGTGTACGACTATCAGGGCCAAAAGACCCGTACACCATTATCGTCTCCAAAGAACCGTCTAACGGAACCGTCAAGTTCGACTACGACTCGCGTACGGCTACGCGGGATTCCTTGGACGCCAAGCTCAACGATGCATCAAGTTCCTCACCGTGACCCTGAACATCTATGGAAACCCGTGCAACGATAGACATGTACCACTACTACCGCCCATACTTCTATAGAACGTGAACCACAACCATCGCCGAAGACCCGTGAACGACTAACGATGACCCTCCAAGTTCATCCATGATTGCTATGTGCCACTACCATCTACGTGAACCACTACTTCCACTACGGCATGACTACAACTACTACCACTACGAACGCGGCGAGACCGTCTACTTCCGCTACGAACTTGATCCATTCCGAAAAGTCTCACCTCGAAGGTATATACCCGAGACGACGCCCGTGAACGAATGAATGCATGTTGGATGAGATGCACCCTTTGTCTGCACCGTGTCCGTATTGTCACTCGTTTCCATGCCACTCACTCGTGGGACACCCGGAATCCGGGAGCGCCCCACCATCTTTTGCACGCATCCACACACTTCTCCTTTGCATCGGTATCTCAGTCGAGTTACCGGAACCGAAACGCTGCCGTGGCACCGTTTTCGTTATCGTTGCCGTGGCACCCCTTTCCTTTCCACCACGGTGACAAATGCTTCATAATGATCTTGTCAACTTTTAATAAAAATTGCATAAACTTGTTCATGTCATCCGCATCATGATAACAACAATTAAAATGTTTAAATTGTTGTTACAATAAATTACTAAGGCATATGGGGATTTATTGGAATTGTTGTTTGATGTTTCCGGCCCCATTTAAATTGCTTAGATTGTGTAGTTTACTTTTGCTTCATCTCTTGCCATGTTTAACAACATTTAATATTGTTGGTTACATAAACGGGAGAGAACTAAATAATTGTTGTGGTGTTTCGTTAATATGCAACTCGTTGCATATTGAGCTCCACTTAACTTGTAGAGTTGTTTGTGCACTTTGCCATGCCATGCATATTTAAACCGGACATGCATCATATTTGGTTGTGCATCATGCCATGCTTATGTGGTGGTTGTTTTATTATGTTGTTTGCTTCTTTCCGGGTTGCTTCTCGCGTTAGCTTCGGTTTCGTTCCGGAGTTTTGAGTTTTGGTTCGACTATGTCCGCTTTGTCTTCTTCATGGACTCGTTCTTCTTCCTTGCGGGATCTCAGGCAAGATGACCATACCCTCGAAATCACTTCTATCTTTTCTTGCTAGTTGCTCGCTCTATTGCTATGCCTATGCCGCGATACCTACCACTTGCTATATCATGCCTCCCATATTGCCATGTCAAACCTCTAACCCACCTTGTCCTAGCAAACCGTTGTTTGGCTATGTTACTGCTTTGCTCAGCCCCTCTTATAGCGTTGTTAGTTGCAGGTGAAGATTGGAGTTTGTTCTTTGTTGGAACATGATTATTGTTGGGATATCACAATATCTCTTATTTAATTAATGCATCTATATACTTGGTAAGGGTGGAAGGCTCGGCCTTATGCCTAGTGTTTTGTTCCACTCTTGCCGCCCTAGTTTCCATCATACCAGTGTTATGTTCCTTGATTTTGCGTTCCTTAAGCGGTTGGGTTATAATGGGAACCCCTTGACAGTTCGCCTTGAATAAAACTCCTCTAGCAAGGCCCAACATTGATTTTACCATTTGCCACCCAGCCTTTTCTTTTCCCTTGGGTTTCCGGAGCCCGAGGGTCATCTTTATTTAACCCCCCCCCCTGGGCCAGTGCTCCTCTGAGTGTTGGTTCAACCTGTCAGCTGCCGGTGGCCACCAGGGGCAACTCTGGGTTGGCCTACCGGAACCTTGGACAATCCGGTGTGCCCTGAGAACGAGATATGTGCAGCTCCTATCGGGATTTGTCGGCACATTCGGGTGGCTTTGCTGGTCTTGTTTTACCATTGTGGAAATGTCTTGTAACCGGGATTCTGAGTCTGATCGGGTCTTCCTGGGAGAAGGAATATCCTTCATTGACCGTGAGAGCTTGTGATGGGCTAAGTTGGGACACCCCTGCAGGGATTTGAACTTTCGAAAGTCGTGCCCGCGGTTATGGGCAGATGGGAATTTGTTAATATCTGGTTGTAGAAAACCTAAAGTTTAACTTAATTAAAATGGATCAACCGCGTGTGTAGCCGTGATGGTCTCTTTTCGGCGGAGTCCGAGAAGTGAACACGGTGTTGGAGTTATGCTTGACGTAGGTTGTTCTAGGATCACTTCTTGATCATAGTTTCTCGACCGTGCTTTGCCTTTCTCTTCTCGCTCTCTTTTGCGTAAGTTAGCCACCATATATGCTAGTGCTTGCTGCAGCTCCATCTCATACCTTTTACCTTACCCATAAGCTTAAATAGTCTTAATCGCGAGGGTGTGAGATTGCTGAGTCCCCGTGACTCACAGATTCCTTCAAAACCAGCTTGCAGGTGCCGATGATATCGTGCAGGTGACGCAACCGAGCTCAAGGAGGAGCTCGATGAGGATCGTGTTCGTTATGTTGTTCCGTTTCCAGTTGATCGGTAGTGGAGCCCAGTTGGGACGATCGGGGATCTGTAGCATTAGGGGTGGTCTTCTTCTATTTTGGTTCTGTAGTCGGACCTTGATTGTATCTGGGTGTTGTAATGTTATATCCGTGTATTGTGTGAAGTGGCAATTGTAAGCCAACTATGTATCTCTTTCCTTATTCAGTACATGGGATGTGTAAAGATTACCCCTCTTGCGACATGTCTACAATGCGGTTATGCCTCTAAGTCGTGCTCCGACACGTGGGAGATATAGCCACATCGTGGGCGTTACAAGTTGGTATCAGAGCCTTCCCCGACTTAGGAGCCCCCTACTTGATCGAATCGCTGGCGTTGTTGAGTCTAGAAAAATGTTTTGAGTCTTTAGGATTATATATATCGGAGAGTAGGATTCTTTTTACTCCTCAGTCCCTTCGTCGCTCTGGTGAGGCATCCTGACGTAGAGTTTTGACTCTTCTCTTCTCAAATTTCATTAAAAAAATTTAGGATCACGCGGGTATCTTGGAATCGTTCCGATGGTTTTGTGACGAGAACACTATTCTTGGTGCCTCCTGACATTTAGGGGTTGTGGCAGTGTCCCAAGGAGTTGAGCTCTGAGGTGTTGTCGTCACAATTTTATCGTTGCAATTCTGGAATACCTGAGTTTTGCCAACATCGAAAATCTCTTTTATGCAGTTGTTGGTGAGATAACCTCGACGCCACCCAGTACTGGGGCGGGAGTTCAGGAGTATTGCCATAACTCGTATAACGGATGCTTTTCGAAGGTTGAGGTAAACGATTTTCGAAGGTTTCTTGGTTATGTGTTGAAGGATGGATACAGCTGGATGTAGGATTTGTGTAGTTTTGGGTGAGATATTATGCTTCCCCTGTATCCCCAACACCTGATTGCATAACCGGAAAGTTTCGGGAGTTTATAAGTGGGAATTCAAGTAGCTCTTAGGATATCTTTTTGACAGATGTATGATATGAGATTGGGGTTCGACGTCTAGTGGTCCGCCTATCCACGGTTGGTTTTACAGTGGTCTCGTTGTATCTTAAAGAGTCCTTGGCTATGCTGACTCAGGGACGCTTTGTATCTCATGTGCACTGCCTTGTACATGATGGTGATGTACGATCGAGCCCGTGTGGGCCCCACCACGAAAACTTCGGACGAAATCTCTATCATATGTGTGTTCCGGCTTATTTTGCAAGCCAATCCTTTGTTTTGTTTTCATTGTGGTATTCGAGTTGCTTCGAAGTCAAATGTTGATTCCATACCTTTCCTAAACAGTGTTCTCATATTTCTATGTGAATACTAATCCTTCGTGATAATCGAGATTGTCATGTCAATCCTTTTCAACCAGCGTGTTTCTCTTCAAGCGGATCCGATCATTTCATCATCCGCAAGATCAATTTATCAGTTCTTCTCAACGGTGCTCATTTCTTCCGTCTCAAGTTGCCTTTGTTTTTCCCACCCTCCCAACCTTTTTTTTTCTTCGAGGACTAAGATTTCTTAATCAAGTATCCATCTTATTGATGTGAAGTCTTTCCATTCCTTTCCGTCAATGTTCTTATCCGGTGATTCTCAGGAAGATTGTAACGAAGCTTCAAGTTCAATATTCTTCATTCTTTTCCTTCTCCGGTGGTTTCAATGCAAGCTTTCGGTGTTGATCATATCTTTTTCATTGTTTCACATGCTTTCCATGTTCGAAGTCCTTACCGAAGACTCTCTTAACTGTTCACCTCTCTCTATTCATTTGTTCCGGAGTGCTGAAGATATCTCAGAAGATGTTATCTCATTCAATCCGTTCAAGCTATTTCGAGGTTGTTATCTTATTCAAGCCATTTAATTCTACCGGCGCAATCTTCCTTTAAATCGTTCAAACAGTGTATCTTCTGAGTGGGCCCTAACCCATAGGTCTTTTCCCATGATCTTATCTGACTCTTCTTATTCTCCCGGAGTTATTCTCAAATCTTCAAAAGTTTGATGTAAGAATGAGTTATCATCAGTCAAATGCCTTCTCCAAGATCGTTTTCAAATTCTTTTCATTGTTGGCTCTACTTCTAGGCTTTTCATTCTCACGGAGTATCTCAACAATTATTGGTGGTGTTTCTCGTCGTCATTCTCAGATTTTGAAGACCAAAGAAGATTTTTCTCTAAATCTTATCCGTTCTCTCAAAGATTCGTCATTCTAGCTTGTTGCCATCCTCTCATAGTTGTGTTCAATTGTGAGAATTTTTCCACTTATCCTGAGCAATTCAGGAGTCTTTTCAGTTTGATTTTCTCGAGCCCATCATTTCAGAAGACTTTTTCATTCTCAGCTTTCAGCTCTCGCTCTCCAAATATTACCGGTGCTTCATTCAAGTATTATCTAATCAGCTCGTGATCTCTTCATTCTCTTGTATCTAAATTTCCCTAAGTATCTTTGTTCGTTTTCAAATTTTTACTGGTGATTCATCCCTTTACTTCGTTCGTTTTTCAATTCTTACGGTGGTTTGCTCAAGATTCTCTTCCATGGTTACCTTATTAATTTATTCGTTGTTTCAATCCTACCGGTGGTCCATTGAGTTTATGATCTATCTCTCTTAATCCTTTCCACGAGATTAAGTTGTTTGCAATCTGTTGCTTGCCATCAATCTAAATTGGTGAAGGATACACATAACATAAGTCTTATTCTTGTTTCATCCAAGCATTCTAATTTCTTCTTTCCGGAGTGGTTCATCATATCACATTCACGGTTCGAGATGCCTTATATTTCCTTCCGGAGTTCGAAGTTACCACTTTATCTCGTTGCAAAGCTTCATCCAATCATTGCAAGGATTCACCTTGTGTTTTCAACTTCTCTTTCCTTTCATTTGATCATTCTTTTATTACCGGAGTTCTTCATGGAGGCTCTACATGATGGTTCATCAAGGATTTAATTCAATCTCGAAGTGTTCATTGAGATTCTTTTCTGAGGACTTCTAGCATTCTTCATCTTGCTATCTGGAGTGCAATTGTTCTCCCTTATCATTTGAGGTGATAATATATCATTCTTCTTTCACAAGAATGGGATATTTAAACCCATCACCTTCTTCCTTGGAGTTATCTTGGGTTATATTTCATCTAAGCCTTCCCTAAGGATTGTTGCTATTTATGGTGCTCATAAGTGACCCAAGTTCTTCTTTTATTCTCCCGGTGAAATAGTTTCTCGTCTCCTTGTTCTTATCAATCCAATCTTTTTCCCTGAGTGGCAGGTTTCACCTCATAATTTTGAGATGTATTCCATAAGACCATATCAAGTTTATGGTTTTCGTTGTTGATAATCCAACAACTCCATTCCAGCATTTGTTGTAAGCATGATCTCTCAAGATCTTGTTACCTCCGTCCATTCCATTTCATTCCATTCCATTCCATTCTTTCATTTCGTCCGGAGGCTTTGTGATGTTGCTCTTTTCAGTCATCATCTCGAATTGTGAAGATCATGAATCTTTTTCTTGCTTATCCTTTTAACCGGAGTGTGTGCCCGCTGCTCAAGTTCTTCTCATCTTATAAAGTTTCTTATCACTTTTCAACCGGAGTGCTGCCAAAAATTTGTTCTTCCTCGTTCCTCTTTTCTAACGAAGTGTTTTCAACTTCGTTCATCTCCGTTGTATTCTTTTCTCAAAATGGCTTTACTTTTCAAGGTTCTTTGGTTTCACTCGTTTGTCAAAGAAGCAACTTTGTTTTACCTCTTCCTCTTCCATTTTCTATCCGGTGCCATCCCAGATCTTGGGATGAGATCCTCTCGTAGTGGTGGAGTGTTGTAACGCCCCGAGACCGATGTTCGAGAAGACTTCCATATGTTTCGGGTTTCGCCGTGTGTTTCATTTGTGCCTGCCCTTTTATTTTTGCTTTGCATCATGTCATCATGCCATCATCTCATAAATATTTTGCAACTAACCTAAATAAATGGCATGGATCTTTGATCCATTTAAACCGAAGGAATCCACCTGGTGATTCTCTTTACAACATATCCTCTCGATATTTAGAGAGCTATAGTAATTATTCCATTTATTTGGAATTAACCATAACACACTTGCAAATATCCCATGCCTTTGTTATCTCAATTCTTGGTCTCCAAACTTTGCCCATAAATTCTTTCTTCATTTTCCGGAGCTCCACCAAAAATCCAAACATTTTTGGACCTTCCTAATCCTCACTTCCTATTCAAACCATTTGATTTTAAATCAAATGAGTTTGAATTTAAAACTTTCAAAAATGCCACTCCATTTTTCTTGGAACATGTGCATTTTTGCGAGTCCGGAAATTTATTCCCGTGCCCAAACTCTTTCTCTACCTTTTTATTTTCTTCCTCTTTTTTTGTTGTTTTTGAATAGAGCAAATAGAGGGAGAGAAGAGCCCAGCCTCTCAGGCCTGCCAGGCCTGCCTTTTTGCCTTAAGGCCCAGCTGGCCCCCTCCTCTCTACTGGGCCTACCTAGGCCCACTCTCGCACCGGCCTACCTAGGCTACCCGCACCGAGGCCTCCTGCAACCCACTGCTCTAACCCTAGCCGATCGCTACCTCTCCCTCTCAATACCTCATCCTCTCCCCTCGCGCCGCTAGGGAGCCCGACTCCTCCATCTCCCTCGCAACCTCGCTCTCTCCCTTCATCCTCCCGTGCACCGTCCAGTGTGAGAGAGAGATCGGCAGCGCCGCCCGCGCTCGATCCCCGTCGCCCTCCTCTGCTACCCTCCGCGCGACCCCTTCCGGGCTGCTCCTCCTTCCACGCCCTGCGGCAGCTGCTCTTCCCAGCCACCTTGTCATGCCGCGGCCTGCCCTTGCGCGCGCGCCGCCCGATTCGCCGTGCGCCGCCATGGGTCGGAGCTCGCTGGAACCAGCGTGCCATCGCCACGGCTGCGCCTCCCTCTTCTTCTTCTTCTTCTTCTTCTGAAGAGCAGCGCCACGGAAGTACTGCCCTGACCTCCGGCGAGGACGTGCCTCCCCTCTAGCCCCGAGACCCTCTCCGTCGTGCCATCCCTACCTCCCAGGGTCGTCGCCCTGCCCTGCCAGGGACCTCGTCGTGGCTACCCACGAGGTTCCCGCCGCCGGCGCCTGTTCCCAGCCGGATCCACCGCCCATGACTTCGTTACTCCGCTCCGTCTCTCCTACTGCTTCATCCCCGCGCCACCCAGTGACCCCGTCATCACTCCGACCGGCTAGTCCAGGCCGCCGAGCTCTTCGTCTTTCTCCTGCTCTGCCATCGACCTCCTGTTGCTACAGGACCATCCCGACTGGGTGCTGTGGTCGTGTTGTTTCTTCTACCTCAAGGTCGAAAGGCCGCCAGTTACACGAAACATCAAGTACCACGATGGTCCTCCAAGAGTTTGGGTTCGACAAGTTCGATGACGCTATTGAACAACTACGTTACCGAGACCGGCAAGACCGACTGAACGAAACCGCCAAGTACCTGTATGTAGGATCGAAAGTATGTCTAGAGGGGGGTGATTAGACTACTTGACCAAATAAAAATCTAGCCTTTTCCCAATTTTAGTTCTTGGCAGATTTTAGCTATCTTAGCACAAGTCAAGCAATCTCCACACAATTCAAGCAAGCATGCAAAAGAGTATATGAGCAGCGGAAAGTAAAGCATGCAACTTGCAAGAATGTAAAGGGAAGGGTTTGGAGGATTCAAACGCAATTGGAGACACGGATGTTTTTGTCGTGGTTCCGATAGCTGGTGCTATCGTACATCCACGTTGATGGAGACTTCAACCCACGGAGGGTAACGGTTGCACGAGTCCACGGAGGGATCCACCCATGAAGGGTCCACGAAGAAGCAACCTTGTCTATTCCATCACGGCCGTCACCCACGAAGGACTTGCCTCACTAGCAGTAGATCTTCACGAAGTAGGCGATCTCCTCGCCCTTAAAACTCCTTGGTTCAACTCCACAATCTTGTCAGAGGCTCCCATGTGACACATAGCCAATCTAGGAGACACCACTCTCCAAGAAGTAACAAATGGTGTGTTGATGATGAACTCCTTGCTCTTGTGCTTCAAATGATAGTCTCCCCAACACTCAACTCTCTCTCACAGGATTTGGATTTGGTGGAAAGAAGATTTGAGTGGAAAGCAACTTGAGGAAGGCTAGAGATCAAGATTCATATGGTTGGAATGGAATATGTTGACCTCAACACAAGTGTAGGTGGTTCTCTCTCAGAAAATGTGTATTGGAAGTGTAGGTATGTTCTGATGGCTTTCTTCACGAATGAAGAGTGGGTGGAGGGGTATATATAGCCTCCACATAGAATCTAACCGTTACACACAATTTGCCAAACTTGGTGGGACCGAATGGTTAAACTCGGTCGGACCGATTCAGCAAACCTAGTGACCGTTAGGATTTTCGGTGGGACTGAGATGCAACTCGGTAGGACCGATATGGTTAGGGTTAGGGCACAACGTAATCTCGGTGTGACCGATTACACAAAATCGGTGGGACCGATTTTGGTAATAAGTGAACCAGAGAGTTGGTCAGGTAAACTCGATGGGACCGATTCGCTCATCTCGGTGAGACCGAAATGTTACAAAAGGGAAACAGAGAGTTTACATTGCAATCTCGGTGGGACCGATCGCTCATCTCGGTAAGACCGAAATGTTACGAAGGGAAACAGAGAGATTACAATCCCATCTCGATGAGACCGAGATCCCTATCAGTGAGACCGATTTGCCTAGGGTTTGTGGCAGTGGCTATGACATTTGAAACTCGGTGGCGCCGGATAGAAAGAATCGTTGGAGCCGAGTTTGACTTTTGGTTTAGGTCATATGTGGATGTGGGAAGGTAGTTGAGGGTTTTGGAGCATATCACTAAGCACTTCGAGCAAGCAAGCCATTAAGCAACACCTCATCCCTCCTTGATAGTATTGGCTTTTCCTATAGACTCAATGCGATCTTGGATCACTAAAATATAAAATGTAGAGTCTTGAGCTTCACGCTTGAGCCAAACTTTTTGTCCTTAGAATTTTGAGGGATCCACTTTCCTCATCCATGCCATGCCATTCATTGAGCTTTTCCTGAAATATTAATCTTGGAATAATGTTAGCTCAATGAGCTATATGTTGTTAGGAATTACCAAAACCACCCAGGGATAGTTGCACTTTCAATCTCCCCCTTTTTGGTAATTGATGACAACATATAGATCAAAGCTTCGACAAATGATAATAAGAGTGAAAGATATCGTCGCTTTGAGAAGTATGTGAAAAGCAAGAGCTCCCCCTAAATTTGTGCATATCTTAAGATTTGCTTTGGTCTGCAAATGCACAATTAGTTAGGATCATGGGTTACTCTTCCATGTCACATACATCTTGGTGGAGCGCTCAAAATGATAAGAATTAAATACATGCACTCATCACCAAGCAAAGTGAATGATCATATAAGGATAAGTAAGATAATATCATCTAACAAGCATAAGTGTAGCTTATGATCAACCACATGATCATCAATGTCTCACAGATAATAGCATAGTATCTCAAGCAATCAAAAGACAAACAAGGTTCAACCACCAAAGCAAGAGAGAATAAAAAGCAACGCTCTCTCTCGAAGCCTATGATCTATACATTTTTCTCCCCCTTTGGCAACAAGTTACCAAAAAGTTCATAGAAAATGCATAGCACTAAAACGTCTCTCAGGCTTGGTCTTCAGGTGGTGGTGTACGGAGAACGCCAAGGACGAAGGCTTCAGTCGAAGTAGATGGAGCTGATGGAGTTGGTGCTGGAGCTGGTTGCGCTGGAGCTGTAGCTGGTGCAGATGAAGTGACTCTAGTGTCTGGAACAGGCACTGCAGCAGATCTCTGAGCTCAAGGCACTCTGGCAAATGCATCAGTGGTTGTCTTGCCCTTCCTCTCCTGCATGTCATCCTGTAGCTGCTCCACAATAGACTGAATCTTAGTTACTTTGATATCTAAATCATAGAATTTTTGTTCCACGATTCTTTCCAGGCTCTCCTGATTTTGAGTTAGGGTGGCCAACCCCTTCTCAATCCTCAGAGTTGATGCTATCAAATAACCAAACTGGTCCCGCTTACTTTTCAAAAAGTACTCAGATGCCTCCTCTTGAGTTGGCATCTTGGCAGCCTTCTCTTTCTTTGCTTTCTCCTTCTTCTCTTGAGCTTGTACTGATGATGGTTCATTCTCATTCATCACAACTTGATTGTCCTCAAAGTCAGGATAGATAGGCAAGTGTTCTTTATCCAACAAGTATGTGCCTGTGCCCATCTTTGAGTTTATCAACTCCTGGATCTGTGGGGCATATCCACAACTTCTTTTCTGGTCAGCTACAGTCCTCTTGATATTCTCAACTATAAGGCTCATGACCTTGAACTTCTGTGGCACATCAAATATATGTAGCAAGTTAATTGCATGGCCTCTGATCATTCTGTGATCACCAGACTTGGGCAAGAGAGTGTGCCTAAGGATCCAATTGATTGTAGGCAGCCCTGACAGCAAGTGTTTTACTGACCCAAACTGGTGAGTCTCAAGATCATCTTTAGGAATCTCCTTATACATGTTTGCCATAGAGTTGTGATCCATCTTCTTCTTGGCATAGACATCCAAGTCATCTTCTTCTTCCTTAGGAGCATTGATCAGATTTGCCCATTCCTCAATAGTTGAGTGGTACCTTGTACCTTCAGACATCCATACTATCCTGCCATCTGGATAGAAGTGTGTTGTGGAGTAGAATTGCATTATGAGCTCCCCATTCCACTTTGTGAGCTTCTGCCCAACAAAGTCTACAACTCCACAAGCACTGAAGCTGTCAAACACACCAGGATAGTGTTCCTCATTTTCCTTGATATACTTCCAGTCGACCCACCTCATTTCACACACTATAAGCTTCTTGTCTAGCAGCACTATCTCATAGAAATCTTGTTGTTCCTTTGTGTGGAACCTGTAATCAACATCAGTCCTTCTCCTGGTAGCATATGGATCTGTCTCTCTCCATAGTCTCAACCCTGAGTCTCTCCTGATCTTCATGTTCTCAGCCGCAGGATGAGCATCATTGTGGTCTGGAATCTTGGGTTTGAGCTTTCTCAGGACTTGTCCTTCATCATATTCATCAACA
The DNA here is from genome assembly GCF_018294505.1 of Triticum aestivum. Classification (NCBI taxonomy): domain Eukaryota; kingdom Viridiplantae; phylum Streptophyta; class Magnoliopsida; order Poales; family Poaceae; genus Triticum; species Triticum aestivum. The sequence continues at coordinate 517,167,484 of NC_057800.1, read as the reverse complement.
GCAACTTCATGCACTGGGGCCTTGTTCTTCTCAGCAGCTGGTATACTCCTGGTATTCCTCTTAGGTGCACTCTTGGGCTTGGAGGCTGCTTTGGGTGCTTCTTTGGGCTTTGATGAAGCAGCCCCTGTCCTGATAGCATCACCCATAAGCTTCTGGGCCTTAGGTGCTGGTGCAGCAACCTCTTCTTCCTCTTCCTCTTCAGAATCTCTCATGATTGAGGATCTCCCAAGCACTCTAGCAGTGGTCTTTTTGATCCTCTCCTTCCTCTTCTTCCCTTTTGCAGCAGCCTCTTTGGGTTGAGATTCCAAAGATGCTTGAGAGGAGGCTCTGGCTTTAGACATTGGCTGTCTCCCTGCTGACCTCTTGGTCTTCAGACCTGGCTTGGTTGAAGCAGTTGTGCCATATTCCTTCTTAAGCACTTTCTTCTTTGACGTGGCATCATCCTCAGTGGCCACATAGTCTTCATCCTCAGACTCTGAAGTTTTCTTCTTCCTTGTTCTGGTGGCAGCTTTGGGCAAGTTGCTGGGAGTGCTCCTGCTACCATCATCTAAACTGCTAGAGGGACTAGTGCCCTCACTCAGGTGAACCTGCTCCTCTGACCTATTCTGGCTGTCACTCTGATCAGACATATTGCAAACACTGACAGCAGACCCTGTGAATAGATATAGATGAGATAGAGTGGATGAGCATCACAAAATGCAGAGGTTTTTGCAAAAGAATGAGTCAAAAACTTAGTCTTAGTTTTCCACAGCAAGCATTTTGGATCAACCGATTTATAAACTCGGTGATACCGAAGCAGCTGTTGGAACCTAAACTAGTGAACTCGGTCAGACCGAGTCACAGTTCGGTGGCACCGAGACTGCTAGGGTTTCACAAAGTCCTGAACTCGGTCACACCGATTTGCAATTCTCGGTCAGACCGAAAATTACATGTGCAATGGCCTGAGCCAAATCGGTGGTACCGAGTTCCACAACTCGGATGGTCCGAGATGGTTTCGGCGGAAACCTAACCCTAAATTTTCAATTCAACTCTAATCTACGGAGTGTTTTGACTGGATAGAAGCGTTTCAATCGTGGTAAGAATCATAATGAACACAATGTGCTAGGAATCGGACGGGGATAGCACTGTGATCGAGTCCATACCCTAGTCCGGCGATGAACTCGCTACGGCGGCAATGGCGGGGAAGAATTCCGTTGACGGCGGCGGAGACCAGCGACATGAGGCGGCTGGCGACGAGGAGGACGATCTGGAGACCCAGGAGGCAGAGCGAGCTATGCGCGGGCGAAGGGGTTTCGGAGAAATTTCCAAAATTTTGCCCGTGAGTATATATAGCCCGACCCTGTCGGTGTGACCGAGTGGAACAACTCGGTGGCACCGAGATTCATAACTGCAAGCAGTTACTGAAACTCGGTGTGACCGAAAGGTTCAAATCGGTTGCACCGAGATTGAAAACCTAGATCGACTTAGTGATCTCGGTATGACCGAAATGGAGAAATCGGTCAGACCGAAAAGCACAAAGAAGTTTTGGAAGTTTAAGTCTATGACAAATCAGGGACTCCGAGTGCTCCTCACACAGAGTGGTTCAAATTTGACTTGATCAAATTTTGTGATGTCGCATGAATAGAGTTTGAGACGAGAACAACATAGATAGCTAGAGAGGGTTCTTAGGCATTCTTGTCCATCCACTTGGCAAAAGAAAAGAAAACCAATCAATCAAAACAACAAGTGGATGTCCTCGAATGAGTAAAATATGCAATCAACATGCTCACACAATAAAATGGCAATTGAAATATGTGGCAAAGCATGCACAACCAATTCTAGCATCTATCAAACAATTGGCGATGACTAGGTCATCTATATATGAGTATATTGACTTAGGAGTCAAATGAGAACATTTGATCATAGGTCATACTCATTGTTTAAGCACAAGTGGGGTTACCACTTTTACATAAAGCATTGTTGTGTTCACACCATTAGAGTTGCTTTAGCTCAATTCTTAGAGTAAAGCTCCCCCTAGATGTGAGATCCCCCCTAAGAGGGATGAACTAACCTTGGGTTTTGTCGATGATGACTTCATGTAGATGTTGAAGATGTAGATGCTCAATGTTGATGTAGATCATTTGGAGCTATCCATTGGAGTGAGTTGCACTTTCAATACCTACACGGGTTAGTCCCACAAGGAACAAACAAGGATATCCATAGACATAGAGTGATGCACACACAAGATGATGTCCATGAAAGCTTTTAGGTTACCTTGTACCTTGTCTTACCAACAAGAGGGTTTGCGACTCCTTGAACTAGTGCACGATGTGGAAGTTGATTGCACTTGTTCTTGCGAAGATGATAAGAGTGAAGTATGTTGGCGGAGTCACCCTCAAGAACTCTCTAGTTCTTCTTCTTCGGGATCCACACCATCTTGATGGGAATCCTTGGTGTTGTAGTTGTACTTGATGAAGTGGAACTTGAAGTATTCTTGGGAACCCACTTGACCAAGGCCTTAGGAGCTTCTTTAAATGCATCAATTTCCTCTTGAAGCTTGTCCTTGCCTTTTTGCTTGTGGTCTTGTGGTGGAAGATCATCTTGAGCTTGTGTCCCTTTGAGAGAAGTAGTATCATACTTCTCTTGTTGAGGAACAAACTTCGTCTTGGGGTATTGATCTTCTTCCCACTCAACTCCATTGGCATTGAACTTTTGTTCAAAACCAACACCTTGATTCTTCCGGTGCCTTCCTTGCTTGCGTACAATTTCCTCAAATTGCTTACTTCCGGCAAGGCTCTTGTAAACACCTTTCTCTATAATTCCCTTCAATAAGCTATTTTCTTGCTCAAGTGTAACTTGGCTAAGAGAATCATTAGTGGAATCAAGAGAACTACTAGAAGCAACAATATTGGATTTAGCATGATTATTGTTACTACTAGAGGAAGAATCTTTCTTGTTCTTGTTACTAGACTTGACTTGAGGCATGTAAGTGGATAAGAGTAAACACTTGGCAATGTAAGAAGAACTTTTCTTACGAAGATCATCATTGATTGCTTTTAAGAACTCATGCTCTTGCTCAAGGTTGAGCTTTTCAAAGCGTAATTTCTCATGAGTCCTTAAAAGTTCTCGATGATATCCTAAGATAGTTTCATGAGCTAACTTAAGAGTGTTTAGTTCTTTATTTAGAGACTCAATCTTCTCCTTATCATTGTCATTCGTTTTATCTTGATTAGCATGATTAATTGACGTTTCACCATACTATTCATCACTAGAGTTGTCAACAAGTAAATCATCATCACCTAACAAGTCATCTTCATCACTATTGAAATCAACATACTCGGGGTGTGATACCTTTGGGCCTTTAGCCATGAAGCATGTTCCAACTCCTTCATTTGGTGAGTCAAATATGTCGTAGGAGTTGGTTGTCACAAGTGCTAGACCGGCAACACCTTCATCTTGAGTATATTCAGAGTCGAAGTGATAGCTTCTCTCGGAGTGGTTGTCGGAGTCGGAGCTGGATACCCATTCACCAACATGAGCTTGATGTCTTCGTTTTGTGTAGCTCCTTGATGACTTGTCCTTTCTTTCCGAATCATTGCTTCTCCGTCAGGGTCTTCGTTCATAACGATCATCTCTACTCCTTCTTTCTCTAGATGGTGATTCTTCTCTTCTACTTCTTCTCTTGGGAGAATCTTCTCTTCTCTTGTAGGGGGTTGTACACTCATTGGAATAGTGTCCGGGCCTTCCACAATTGTAGCAGTTTCGCTCTCGACTACAAGATCTTTTGTCATTGTAGGACCTTGACTTGGAGCTTCTCTCTTTGCTTCTACTCTTATAGAACTTGTTGAAGTTCTTCACCATTAAGCTCAATTCTTCATTGAAGGTTTGTTTCTCACTCGATGATGTGGGGGCTTTGTAAGCACCACTTGATTTGTTGTGAAGTTCCTCTTTATCCTTGAGTGACATCTCATGAGCAACAATTCTTCCGATGACTTCCGTTGGCTTGAGATCTTTGTAATTGGGCATCATTTGGATCAATGTGCACACAATATCATATTTTCCATCCAAGGCTCTTAGGATCTTCTTGATGATGAATCTATCGGTCATCTCTTCACTCCCTAAGCCGGCAATCTCATTTGTGATAAGAGCAAGCCTAGAGTACATTTCAGCAACACCTTCACCATCCTTCATTTTGAACTTGTCAAGTTGACTTTGAAGCACATCCAATTTGGATTCCTTGACGGAGTCGGTACCTTCGTGCATATCAATCAAAGTATCCCAAATTTCCTTTGCATTCTCAAGACGGCTGATTTTGTTGAATTCTTCGGGGCACAATCCATTGAAGAGGATATCACAAGCTTGAGTGTTGTATTGCAGCATTTTCAACTCTTTCGCGGTGGCTTCATAGTTCTGTTCTTTCCCTGTCAAAGAATTCATCTTGCAAGCCAATACACACAATAGCCCAAACGGCGGGGTTATGTCCAAGAATATGCATTTTCATCTTATGATTCCAACTAGCAAAATTAGTACCATCAAAGTAAGTACCTTGTCGGTGTCAAAACCGGCGGATCTCGGGTAGTGGGTCCCGAACTGTGCGTCTAGGCCGGATGGTAACAGGAGGCAGGGAACACGATGTTTTACCCAGGTTCGGGCCCTCTTGATGGAGGTAAAACCCTACGTCCTGCTTGATTAATATTGATGATATGGGTAGTACAAGAGTAGATCTACCACGAGATCAAGGAGGCTAAACCCTAGAAGCTAGCCTATAGTATGATTGTTGTATATGGAGTTGATTGCCTACGGACTACAACCCTCCGGTTTATATAGACACCAGATAGGGTTAGGGTTATACAGAGTCGGTTACAATGGTAGGAGATCTTGAATATCCGCATCGCCAAGCTTGCCTTCCACGCCAAGGAAAGTCCCATCCGGACACGGGACGAAGTCTTCAATCTTGTATCTTCATAGTCCAGGAGTCCGGCTGAAGGTATAGTCCGGCTACCCGAACACCCCCTAATCTAGGACTCCCTCAGTAGCCCCTGAACCAGGCTTCAATGACGACGAGTCCGACGCGCAAATTGTCTTCGGCATTGCAAGGCGGGTTCCTCCTCCAAGTCCTTCATAGAAGATTGTAAACACCAAGAATAGTGTCCGGTTCTGCAAAATAAGCTTCCGCATATTGCCATAGAGAGAATAATCTTAACACAAATCAAATCTGCTGACGTATTCCGCAGTGCGTCATCACACTACGACCAAGTCCTTTACTCGAATCGTTTTTACTTTTCCACCTCAGCATGTTTTGCAAGGCAGTTTCCTTGGCACGTCTTGTCAAAGCAGAGATCGTGTACCCCCTTTACGGGATTCTCATCAATACGGACGTGGGTAACCCAACCGCATCATTTATCACGGCGCTTGGGAGGCAAGCGAGTTTTACTAGGCTGGTGGGGACGCACAACCGCATCCGCCCATATAAGGGGATAAGGATCCACCTTTTTACCTACGCCTTCTTCCTCCTTTGCCTATCCATCTCCTGCGCACTCGAGCTCCAGCGCCCAAGCCCGCACTTACCATCTCAAACTTCTCCAGCAATGTCCGGACCGGGAGGCAAGTGGATGGTCTCCTCCGCTACGGAGGGCCAAGTCAAGAAGCTAAGGAAGGCCGGATACCTGTCCAAGGACATCGCGCACCGGCTTCCCGAAAAGGGGCAGCTTCTCCCTACCCCAAGGCCCCATGAGAGGGTAGTATTTCTCCCCCACTTCCTCCCCGGACTGGGTTTTCCACTCCACCCATTTGTCCGAGGGCTCATGTTCTATTACGGCCTGGATTTCCACGATCTGGCCCCGAACTTCATCCTCAACATCTCGGCGTTTATCGTCGTGTGCGAGGCTTTCCTCCGCATCCGCCCTCATTTCGGCCTCTGGCTCAAGACCTTCAACGTCAAGCCCAAGGTGGTGCGCGGCAGCCAGGCGGAGCGCGGAGGTGCCATGGCGGGCAAGATGGCCAACGTCCTATGGTTCGAGGGCTCTTTTGTGGAGACCCTGAAGGGGTGGCAATCCGGGTGGTTTTACATCACCGAGCCACACGATCCGAACTGGATCGCAGCCCCCGAGTTCCGATCCGGACCCCCCACGCGGCTTATGTCCTGGAAAGAGACGGGCCTGTCATGGGGTGACGAAAAAGAGGTGACCGGATTTCAAACATGCATCCAATCCCTGGTGAACAAGCCAATCCGGCTTGTTAATGTAATCCAGGTTATGCTCGTCCGCCGGATCCTCCCGTGCCAACAATGGGATTTTAATCTCTGGGAGTTCGACCCGGCGCAGCACCAAACCCTTAGCAGGCTCTTCGACACGACGTACGAAGATGCCTGGAAGGTGCTATTCAAGGGCGCCGAGGCTCCCGCATCCGCTTCCGAGGACCGCGGATACAGCTCGCAGCGTCACGCTAGCGAGGTAAGCTATCTTCACCTTTTACAGGATGTTAAGCTTTTTTCATAGTTTGACTCTATGCGGGATCTAAACTCCCTTACCTTTGACAGGCTTGGCGGGCGATATCCGGACCGATCAACTATCCGGCTCCGCTGCCCGAAGGCCCAGCCCCAGCTCTACTAGTGAAGCTGCTGGTTCCGGCGCCTTATGTGGTGCCAGAGAAGAAGGCCAAGAAGAAGAAGACCACGGGGACTCGAAAGATTGCCCGCAACATGGTGGTGTCGGACTCGTCATCTGACGAGTCCGAGACGCCCTCCTCCCGTGAAAACGGAGAGGAGGAAGAAGAAAGCTCTCCCCCCAGCGGAGGGAGGAGAGAAGAGGAAGGCCGCCCCAATGGGGGAGGCCGAGGGGTCTAGGAAAAGGAAGACCCCTCCGCCGGACTACGCCCCCAACGCCGAAGAGGGCAAAGAGGAGTGGCCAAACAGGGCCAAGCGTTCGGCGAAATCGTAAGTTCGGATATCAGAATAACTCATGATGTTCCTTTGTTGCACAGCTTTCCCTAATGTCGAATGTAATTATGCAGTCCGCCCCGGGCCGAATTCGATGAATCATCGGGCGGCTCCCTGGACTCATCGGACATGAACTCAGTTCCGCCCGCTGTCTCCCCCCGCACTACAGACGATGCCGAAGTGGCGTCGCGACAAGCTTGGGGCAGGAGGAGGTGGTCCCGGAGGAGCCGCAAGGCAACCTCCCGGACTCCAGGAGTGAAGGGGATAAGGCCCCCCAGGGCTCCAAGTCCGGCTTTGTGCCGGACACCGCGCCAGAATCTTCCACAGTTTCGGACCACGGTAGGCGAACTCCTTCCAAGAGGAGCAAGCCTTCTGAGCCGGCGGCCTCCGTCCAACCGGAGGTGCCGGACAATCTACTGGAGGTGCTTGATGGCGCCTCCATCGACGAGGGGCACCATACTATTATGAGTACGGTGATCCAGAAGGTTCAGTCCGCCAAGAGCGGACTGACTGAAGCTTGCGCTAGCCTTCTAACAGGCTTCGAGGTAAGTAAAAATATGTAAAAATATTACCGCATAGACAGTAGCCCCTGATGCTCTGTTTGGCGTTCGGAAAGAAAAGCCGAATAGAGGATCTATTAAATTTCGCAAGAGTCTAACAAAAAGAGTCAATATGCGTATGCAGGCTTCGCTGCTATCCACCGCCGCACTGACTGCGGAGGTGGGTGTCCTGAAGCAGAACCTTGAGCGGACCAAGCAAGAGCTCGGCCTTGCCAAGCGGCAGCTCGAGGAGAAAGAAGGTAAGAAATACCTTATAGAAAAAGTGCCTATAGAGAGGCGTGATTGCAAAAAATAACAGGATTGCACTGCTTATTATAGGGGCCATGACTGAGGTGGTGACCCTCAAGCAGGCGCTGTCCAAGGCCAAAAATAAAACGGCCGCGGAGCGCACCGAGCGAGAGAAACTTGGGGCTCAGGTCGGCGAGGTGCAGCAAGAGCTTCAGGCTCTCATGAAAAAACATGAGAGTTTGGAGCTTGAGTCAAAGACCCAAGCGTCCGAGCTCGCGGCGGCCCTTGAGACTGCCAAGTCTGCCAAGGCCGAAGCCCAAAAGGCCCTCCAAGAGTTGGAGGAGATGAAGAAGATAGCAGCGGGTAAGGCATTCTTTATGTAAAGCAGAAATATAAAAGTAAACTACTTGTTACTTACCCGAATCCGGAGTTCTCCAGGGGCATTCACAGATCTTCCTCGCAGCGTATCCGACGCCGCCGCATTCTACCAAGCTGAAGAAGGCAGCTCGACGGAGAAGGTGTTCTGGTCTCAGTATGTTGAGGCCGGACACCCTGTGCCCTTGAGTGACGAGCTGAAACAGCTGGTCGAGCTCCACAAGGCGGCCGAATAGGCCATGAAGGGCTTCATAGTTCGGCTGTGGCCTGGAGAGGCCCTGCCTGGGAGCTACTTCGGGCTGGTGCGGCGGCTGGTGGAGGCCTGTCCAAGGCTCGAGGTCATCAAGCGCTCCGTCTACATCGAAGGTGCCCGTCGGGCCCTTGCCCGTGCAAAGGTGCACTGGGGTAAGCTGGACGGTGAGAAGCTTGTGAAGGACGGGCCGCCGCCGGGGAAGGAGCATCGCAAGCTCGAGAACTATTACAAGGATGTTCTTGCGGGTGCCCGCCTTGTGGCGGATGAATGTACCAAGGATGTAATTTTTGAATAAACTCGCTCGTTTTTATCCTGTGCGCTGAAAACTTGTTCATGGGCTCTTAAGCAATGCTTGTTGAATTTAAAATATTATTTTCTAAACTCCCTTACCTTTGACAGGCTTGGCGGCCGTTTATCAAAAAATTGAGAGATGGCCAGTCGTCGGCTTCTGCTCCCATGCCACTAGTGCTGGGGTGTTCGGGATAAACCTGAGCGCTCTCTTTCCCATAGTTGGGTCCTTCGAGGGAGGCGCTCAGCACAACAAACCAGGCAATCGGACTATAATGCTTGAACACTCTCACTTAGCCATAGAACTTTATAATTTTAAATTTCGGCGAAGCCCCTAGTTCAGAAGACCGAGTTCGGGGCGCTATCCACGCCTTGGCCGGACAAATCCGGCTCCTCGCTCGAAGCGGCATAAGTCTTTAGGGACTCGAAAAACTTCTTGAACAGCGACCGGTCTCTCGCCTCATCATGACAGTCAGTTTTAGCTTTCTCCACTGAGGTGCTTAACCCAGCTCAACCGGGGCACAATCGCAGTGGTTCTCCTAGTGCTACCTTAGCCGATATAGCGGAACGTAAGGCACCAAAACATAGGAGCCGGGCAAACCCAACTATTGACCCAAATCATGATTCGGAGCCGATGCATATAGTGCTATAAGTTCGGGGTGCCGCACTTGTGAAAGTGTACGGACTTCTCACACCATTATGAGGGGTACTGAAGCCCCTAGCGTACTTGCCATACCACGGTGTACGGGTGCAACATGTCATTAATGAACATATATAAAAGAGAGTAATGCAGAAAATAGACAAAAGCTATGCATTGTTTATAGAGAGGCTATTTATCAAAGCCGAACGATACAAATAGTGCGGTAAGCAAAAGAATTGGACTATTCAGTATGTCCTGACCAGGGGAAGGCCGCGGAATTGTATTTAAAACAGGTATACCGCTCGTAATAGAGACCACCTGGGAGTTCCATAATGCGGCATGGCTTGTCTGCCTCCCTAGATCTTGCATCGTTTGTGCGGCAGTCGAATTGCCGAACAGGTCGTCCAAAGTATGGAGTCCTGAAAGTAAGAAAAAATTAAAAAAAGAATCCGACAGCCCCTAGTACGTTTTAAGCCGTGTTTTGGGTGTGCCGTTATTGTGCCCCTTCCCCTGTGCCCATGGTATTTCAAGGGCGTAGTTATGTACGCAAGGTACTGGTTTCGCTATGTCGCGAAAGCTGGGGTTGGGGCCGCATTGCTACGCTTGCTCAGAGTGTGCCGGGTGGTCCTATTGTGGGTTACTCCGGGCGCGCTTGGCAGTGTCTGGCTTTTTAATGGCCGGACTAGAGAATTGCCTGAGAAGGCTACTTTGTACCTCCGCTGCGAGAGCCACCGTGTGCTCCTCCGTACGGAGGGAGCATTCGGTGTTTCCGTTGACCGTAATTACTCCTCGAGGGTCTGGCATCTTGAGCTTGAGATATATGTAGTGCGGCACCGCATTGAACTTTGTGAATGCGGTTTGTCCAAGCAGGGCGTGATAGCCACTGCGAAACGGGACTATATCGAAGATTAACTCTTCGCTTCGGAAATTGTCTGGGGATCCGAAGACCACGTCAAGTGTTACTGAGCCTGTACAGTTGGCTTCTACACCTAGTATAACGCCTTTAAAGGTCGTTCTTGTGGGCTTAATCCTTGAGGGATCTATGCCCATTTTCCGCACTCTATCCTGATAAAGCAGGTTCAGGCTACTACCGCCGTCCATGAGGACTCTTGTGAGATGAAATCCGTCGATGATTGGGTCGAGAACCAATGCAGCAAAGCCGCCATGACGGATGCTAGTGGGATGGTCCCTTCGATCAAAAGTGATCGGGCAGGAGGACCATGGGTTGAACTTTGGGGCAACTGGTTCCATCGCGTATACGTCCCATAGCGCACGCTTCAGCTCCTGCTTGGGAATGTGGGTTGCGTATATCATGTTCACCGTCCGCACTTGTGGGGGAAAGCCCTTCTGTCCATTGTTGATCGGCGGCTTGGGCTCCTCGTCGTCGCTATGCAGCCCCTTGTCTCTGTTTTCGGCCCTTAACTTGCCTGCCTGCTTGAACACCCAACAATCCCTGTTAGTGTGATTGGCTGGCCTTTCGGGGGTGCCATGTATCTGGCACAAGCGATCGAGTATTCGGTCCAAACTGGACGGGCCCTGAGTATTCTTTTTGAATGGCTTTTTCCGCTGACCAGATTTATAGCCTTTGAATCCGGCATTGACTGTCGTGTCTTCATTGCTATCGCTGTTAACGCAGCGTTTTTGCTTATTCCAACGTGTCCTGCCACTTTTGTCCTTGGTATCCGAATTACCAAGGTTCTTTGATAAGTTGTTACTGTGAGCTAGCCAGCTGTCTTCTCCTGCGCAAAAGCGGGTCATGAGTGTCGTGAGGGCTGCCATGGATTTCGGCTTTTCCTGTCCCAGGTGCCGGGAAAGCCACTCGTCGCGGATGTTATGCTTGAAGGCTGCTAGGGCCTCTGCGTCCGGACAGTCGACTATCTGGTTTTTCTTTGTTAGGAACCGTGTCCAAAATTGTCTGGCCAATTCCCCTGGCTGCTGAATTATGTGGCTTAAGTCGTTGGCATCCGGCGGTCGCACGTAAGTGCCCTGGAAGTTGTCGAGGAATGCGGCTTCCAGGTCCTCCCAAGAACCGATTGAGTCTGCTGGCAAGCTGTTAAGCCAATGTCGGGCCAGTCCTTTAAGTTTGAGCGGGAGGTATTTGATGGCGTGTAGATCATCGCCGCGTGCCATGTGGATGTGAAGGAGATAATCCTCGATCCATACCGCCGGGTCTGTTGTGCCATCGTATGATTCGATGTTTACGGGTTTGAAACCTTCTGGGATTTTATGATCCATTACTTCATTCGTGAAGCATAGCGGGTGTGCGACGCCTCTGTACTGGGCTATATCACGACGCAGCTCGGAAGAGCTATGTCTGTTGTGTTCGGCCCGGCCGGATTTGTTGTATCCGGAGTGAAGATCATTGTCACATGTCATAGGGCGCCTGCGCGATCCGTAGATCGATCTTGTTTGTCTTGACTTATCCTCCAGTATGTCTCGCAGGTCGGGCGCATTTTCCCGTGCCTTAGTTGAGCGGCGTCGGGGCATGGCTTGGGTGGAGGGCCGAGAGGCCTCTCTGTCGCGGCCGCGAGGTGGCCGGTCTGCCATGTCATGCGCTGGTGATGTAGGTGCTTCCTCCTCTGATTGGGGTAGCGGCCTGCGCTTCGGGTAACTCTTGGAGGGGCGTTCGAGTTCATACTCTTCGGCCGCAAGGACTTCAGTCCATCTGTCAGCTAGCAAATCTTGGGCAGCTCTAAGCTGTTGCTGCTTTTTCTTGAGGCTGCTTGCCGTGGCTAAAAGCCTGCATTTAAAACTATTGGGGAACGTTGCAGAAAACAAAAATTTTCCTACGGTTTCACCAAGATCCATCTATGAATTCATTTAGCAACGAGTGATCGGATTGCATCTACATACCTTTGTAGATCACGCGCGGAAGCGTTCAAAGAACGGAGATGAGGAAGTCGTACTCGACGTGATCCAAATCACCGGAGATCCTAGCGCCGAACGGACGGCACCTCCGTGTTCAACACACGTACGGTCAGCGTGATGTCTCCTCCTTCTTGATCCAGTAAGGGGGGAGGAGAGGTTGATGAAGATCCAGCAGCACGACGGCGTGGTGGTGGATGCAGGGGTCACCGCAGCAGGGCTTCGCCGTTCTACTACGAGAGGGAGAGGTGTAGCAGGGGAGAGGGAGGCACCAAGACTCAAGGGTCTGGCTGCCCCTCCCTCCCCCCTTTATATAGGCTCCCCTAGGGGGGCGCCGGCCCTAGGAGATGGGATCTCCTAGGGGGGCGGCGGCCAAGGGGTGGAGTGCCCCCCAAGCCAGGTGGGGCGCCCCCCCACCCTAGGGTTCCCAACCCTAGGCGCATGGGGTGGGCCAAGGGGGGCGCACCAGCCCACTATGGGCTGGTTCCCCTCCCCACTTAGCCCATGGGGCCCTCCAGGATGGGTGGCCCCACCCGGTGGACCCCTGGGACCCTTCCGGTGGTCCCGGTACAATATCGGTGACCCCCGAAACTCTCCCGATGGCCGAAACTGCACTTCCTATATATAATTCTTCACCTACGGACCATTCCGGAACTCCTCGTGACGTCCAGGATCTCATCCGGGACTCCGAACAACTTTCGAGTTACTGCATATTCATATCTCTACAACCCTAGCGTCACCGAACCTTAAGTGTGTAGACCCTACGGGTTCGGGAGACATGTAGACATGACCGAGATGGCTCTCCGGTCAATAACCAACAGCGGGATCTGGATACCCACGTTGGCTCCCACATGCTCCTCGATGATCTCATCGGATGAACCATGATGTCGAGGATTCAAGCAACCCCGTATACAATTCCCTTTGTCAATCGGTACATTACTTGCCCGAGATTCGATCATCGGTATCCCAATACCTCGTTCAATCTCATTACCGGCAAGTCACTTTACTCGTACCGTAATGCATGATCCCGTGACCAGACACTTGGACACTTTGAGCTCATTGTGATGATACATTACCGAGTGGGCCCAGAGATACCTCTCCGTCATACGGAGTGACAAATCCCAGTCTTGATCCATGTCAACCCAATAGACACTTTCGGAGATACCCGTAGTATACCTTTATAGCCACCCAGTTACGTTGTGACGTTTGGTACACCCAAATCACTCCTACGGTATCTGGGAGTTACATGATCTCATGGTCTAAGGAAAAGATACTTGACATTGGAAAAACTCTAGCAAATGAACTATACGATCTTGTGCTATGTTTAGGATTGGGTCTTGTCCATCACATCATTCTCCTAATGATGTGATCTCGTTATCAATGACATCCAATGTCCATAGTCAGGAAACCATGACTATCTATTGATCAACGAGCTAGTCAACTAGAGGCTTACTAGGGACATGTTGGTGTCTAAGTATTCACACATGTATTACGATTTCCGGATAACACAATTACAGCATGAATAAAAGACAATTATCATGAACAACGAAATATAATAATAATCCTTTTATTATTGCCTCTAGGGCATATTTCCAACAGTCTCCCACTTGCACTAGAGTCAATAATCTAGTTACATTGTGATGAATCGTACAACCATGGAATTCTGGTGTTGATCATGTTTTGCTCTAGGGAGAGGTTTAGTTAACGGATCTGCTACATTCAGGTCCGTATGTAATTTACAAATATCTATGTCTCCATCTTGAACATTTTCACGAATGGAGTTGAAGTGACGCTTGATGTGCCTGGTCTTCTTGTGAAACCTGGGCTCCTTGGCAAGTGCAATAGCTCCAGTGTTGTCACAGAAGAGTTTGATCGGCCCCGACGCATTGGGTATGACTCCTAGGTCGGTGATGAACTCCTTCACCCAAATTGCTTCATGCGCTGCCTCCGAGGCTACCATGTACTCCGCTTCACATGTAGATCCCGCCACGACACTCTGCTTGCAACTGCACCAGCTTACTGCCCCACCATTCAAAATATACACGTATCTGGTTTGTGACTTAGAGTCATCCAGATCTGTGTCGAAGCTAGCATCGATGTAACCCTTTACGACAAGCTCTTCATCACCTCCATAAACGAGAAACATTTCCTTAGTCCTTTTCAGGTACTTCAGGATATTCTTGACCGCTGTCCAGTGTTCCTTGCCGGGATTACTTTGGTACCTTCCTACCAAACTTACGGCAAGGTTTACATCAGGTCTGGTACACAGCATGGCATACATAATAGAACCTATGGCTGAGGCATAGGGGATGACACTCATCTCTTCTATATCTTCTGCCGTGGTCGGACATTGAGCTGAGCTCAATTTCACACCTTGCAACACAGGCAAGAACCCCTTCTTAGACTGATCCATATTGAACTTCTTCAATATCTTATCGAGGTATGTGCTTTGTGAAAGACCTATGAGGCATCTTGATCTATCTCTATAGATCTTGATGCCTAAAATATAAGCAGCTTCTCCAAGGTCCTTCATTGAAAAACCCTTATTCAAGTAGGCCTTAATGCTGTCCAAAAGCTCTATATCATTTACCATCAAAAGTATGTCATCTACATATAATATGAGAAATGCTACAGAGCTCCCACTCACTTTCTTGTAAACGCAGGCTTCTCCATTAGTCTGCATAAACCCAAACGCTTTGATCATCTCATCAAAGCGAATGTTCCAACTCCGAGATGCTTGCACCAGCCCATAAATCGAGAGTTGGAGCTTGCACACCTTGTCGGCATTCTTAGGATCGACAAAACCTTCCGACTGCATCATATACAATTCTTCCTTAAGGAAACCATTAAGGAATGCCGTTTTGACGTCCATTTGCCATATCTCATAATCATAGAATGCGGCAATTGCTAACATGATTCGGACGGACTTCAGCTTCGCTACCAGTGAGAAAGTCTCATCGTAGTCAACCCCTTGAACTTGTCGATAACCCATAGCGACAAGCTGAGCTTTATAGATGGTCACATTACCATCCGCGTCTATCTTCTTCTTAAAGATCCATTTATTTTCTATGGCTCGCCGCTCAACGGGCAAGTTAGTCAAAGCCCATACTTCGTTTTCATACATGGATCCTATCTCGGATTTCATGGCTTCCAGCCATTTGTCGGAATCCGGGCCCGCCATCGCTTCTTCATAGTTCGAAGGTTCACCATTGTCTAACAACATAATTTCCAAGATAGGGTTGCCTTTCCATTCTGGTGCGGAACGTGTCCTTGTGGACCTTCGAATTTTAGTAGGAGCTTGATCAGAAGTATCTTGATCATCATCATTAACTTCCTCTCTAATTGGTGCAGGCACCACAGGAACATTTTCCTGAGTTGCACCACTTTCCGGTTCAAGAGGTAATACTTCATCAAGTTCTACTTTCCTCCCACTTACTTCTTTCGAGAGAAACTCCTTCTCTAGAAAGGATCCATTCTTGGCAACAAAGATCTTGCCTTCGGATCTGAGGTAGAAGGTATACCCAATAGTTTCTTTAGGGTATCCTATGAAGACGCATTTTTCCGACTTGGGTTCGAGCTTTTCAAGTTGAAGTTTCTTGACATAAGCATCGCATCCCCAAACTTTTAGAAACGACGGCTTAGGTTTCTTCCCAAACCATAATTCATACGGTGTCGTCTCAACGGATTTCAACGGAGCCCTATTTAAAGTGAATGCGGCAGTCTCTAAAGCATAGCCCCAAAATGATAGCGGTAAATCGGTAAGAGACATCATAGATCGCACCATATCTAATAGAGTGCGATTACGACGTTCGGACACACCATTACGCTGAGGTGTTCCAGGCGGCGTGAGTTGTGAAACTATTCCACATTTTCTTAAGTGTGTGCCAAATTCGTGACTCAAGTATTCTCCTCCACGATCTGATCGCAGGAACTTGATTTTCCTGTCATGTTGATTCTCAACCTCACTCTGAAATTCCTTGAACCTTTCAAAGGTCTCAGACTTGTGTTTCATCAAGTAGACATACCCATATCTACTCAAGTCATCAGTGAGGGTGAGAACATAACGATAGCCACCGCGAGCCTCAACACTCATTGGACCGCACACATCAGTATGTATGATTTCCAATAAGTTGGTTGCTCGCTCCATTGTTCCTGAGAACGGAGTCTTGGTCATTTTACCCATGAGGCATGGTTCGCACGTGTCAAATGATTCGTAATCAAGAGACTCTAAAAGTCCATCTGCATGGAGCTTCTTCATGCGTTTGACACCTATGTGACCAAGGCGGCAGTGCCACAAGTATGTGGGACTACCATTACCAACCTTACATCTTTTGGTATTCACACTATGAATATGTGTAGCATTACGCTCGAGATTCATTAAGAATAAACCATTCACCATCGGAGCATGACCATAAAACATATCTCTCATATAAATAGAACAACCATTATTCTCGGATTTAAATGAGTAGCCATCTCGTATTAAAGGAGATCCTGATACAATGTTCATGCTCAAACTTGGCACTAAATAACAATTATTGAGGTTCAAAACTAATCCCGTAGGTAAATGTAGAGGTAGCATGCCGACGACGATCACATCGACCTTGGAACCATTCCCGACGCGCATCATCACCTTGTCCTTCGCCAGTCTCCGCTTATTCTGCAGCTCCTGCTTTGAGTTACAAATGTGAGCAACTGCACCGGTATCAAATACCCAGGAGCTACTACGAGTACTGGTAAGGTACACATCAATTACATGTATATCACATATACCTTTCGTTTTGCCGGCCTTCTTGTCCGCTAAGTATTTGGGGCAGTTCCGCTTCCAGTGACCACTTTCCTTGCAATAAAAGCACTCAGTCTCGGGCTTGGGTCCATTCTTTGGCTTCTTCCCGGCAGCTTGCTTGCCGGGCGCGGCAACTCCCTTGCCGTCCTTCTTGAAGTTTTTCTTACCCTTGCCTTTCTTGAACTTAGTGGTTTTATTCACCATCAACACTTGATGCTCCTTTTTGACTTCTACCTCTGCTGATTTCAGCATTGCAAATACTTCAGGAATGGTCTTTTCCATCCCATGTATATTGAAGTTCATAACAAAGCTCTTGTAGCTTGGTGGAAGCGACTGAAGGATTCTGTCAATGACCGCGTCATCCGGGAGATTAACTCTCAGCTGAGTCAAGCGGTTATGTAACCCTGACATAGTGAGTATGTGCTCACTGACAGAACTATTTTCCTCCATCTTACAGCTGAAGAACTTGTCGGAGACTTCATATCTCTCGACCCGGGCATGAGCTTGAAAAACCATTTTCAGCTCTTCGAACATCTCATATGTTCCGTGTCTCTAAAAACGCTTTTGGAGCCCCGGTTCTAAGCTGTAAAGCATGCCGCACTGAACGAGGGAGTAATCATCGGCACGTGTCTGCCAAGCGTTCATAATGTCTTGTTCTGCAGGGAGAACAGGTGCTTCATGTAGCGGTGCTTGTAGGACATAATCTTTCTTGGCAGCTATGAGGATGATCCTCAGGTTCCGGACCCAGTTCGTATAGTTGCTGCCATCGTCTTTCAGCTTGGTTTTCTCTAGTAACGCGTTGAAGTTGAGGACAACGTTGGCCATTTGATCTACAATATATGTTGTAAAGATTTTAGACTAAGTTCATGATGATTAAGTTCATCTAAATCAAATTATTCAATGAACTCCCACTCAGATAGACATCCCTCCAGTCATCTAAGTATAACATGATCCGAGTTAACTAGGCCGTGTCCGATCATCACGTGAGACGGACTAGTCAACATTGGTGAACATCTTCATGTTGATCGTATCTTCTATACGACTCATGCTCGACCTTTCGGTCTACTGTGTTCCAAGGCCATGTCTGTACATGCTAGGCTCGTCAAGTCAACCTAAGTGTTTGCATGTGTAAATCTGTCTTACACCCGTTGTATGTGAACGTTGGAATCTATCACACCCGATCATCACGTGGTGCTTCGAAACAACGAACTGTCGCAACGGTGCACAGTTAGGGGGAACACTTTCTTGAAATTATTATGAGGGATCACCTTATTTACTACTTTGGTTCTAAGTAAACAAGATGCAAAAACATGATAAACATCACATGCAATCAAATAATAATAGTGACATGATATGGCCAATATCACATAGCTCCTTTGATCTCCATCTTGGGGCTCCGTGATCATCTTGTCACCGGCATGACACCATGATCTCCATCATCGTGTCTCCATGAAGTTGCTCGCCAACTATTACTTCTACTACTATGGCTAACACGTTTAGCAATAAAGTAAAGTAATTTACATGGCGTTTCTCAATGACACGCAGGTCATACAAAAAATAAAGACAACTCCTATGGCTCCTGCCGGTTGTCATACTCATCGACATGCAAGTCGTGATTCCTATTGCAATAGCATGAACATCTCGTACATCACATATATATCATTCATCATTCATCACAACTTTGGCCATATCACATCACAAAACACTTGCTGCAAAAACAAGTTAGACGTCCTCTAATTGTTGTTGCAAGTTTTACGTGGCTGCAATAGGGTTCTAGCAAGAACGTTTTCTTACCTACGTGAAAGCCATAACGTGATTTGTCAACTTCTATTTACCCTTCATAAGGACCCTTTTCATCGAATCCGCTCCAACTAAAGTGGGAGAGACAGACACCCGCCAGCCACCATATGCAACTAGTGCATGTCAGTTGGTGGAACCGGTCTCACGTAAGCATACGTGTAAGGTTGGTCCGGGCCGCTTCATCCCACAATACCGTTGAAGCAAAATAAGACTAGTAGCGGCAAGAAAGTTGACAACATCTACGCCCACAACAAATTGTGTTCTACTCGTGCAAAAAGAACTACACATAGACCTAGCTCATGATTCCACTGTTGGGGAACGTTGCAGAAAACAAAAAATTTCCTACGGTTTTCACCAAAATCCATCTATGAGTTCATCTAGCAACGAGTGATCGGATTGCATCTACATACCTTTGTAGATCACGCGTGGAAGCGTTCAAAGAACGGGGATGAGGAAGTCGTACTCGACATGATCCAAATCACCGGAGATCCTAGCGCCGAAAGGACGACACCTCCGCGTTCAACACACATACGATCAGCGTGACGTCTCCTCCTTCTTGATCCAGCAAGGGGGGAGGAAAGGTTGATGAATATCCAGCAGCACGACGGCGTGGTAGTGGATGTAGGGGTCACCGCAGCAGGGCTTCGTCGTTCTACTACGAGAGGGAGAGGTGTAGCAGGGGAGAGGGAGGCGCCAAGACTCAAGGGTCCGGCTGCCCCTCCCTCCCCCCCTTTATATAGGCTCCCGTAGGGGGGGCGCCGGCCCTAGGAGATGGGATCTCCTAGGGGGGTGGCGGCCAAGGGGTGGAGTGCCCCCCAAGCCAGGTGGGGCGCCCCCCCACCCTAGGGTTCCCAACCCTAGGCACATGGGGTGGGCCAAGGGGGCGCACCAACCCACTATGGGCTGGTTCCCCTCCCCACTTAGCCCATGGGGCCCTCCGGGATGGGTGGCCCCACCCGGTGGACCCCCGGGACCCTTCCGGTGGTCCCGGTACAATACGGTGACCCCCGAAACTCTCTCGATGGCCGAAACTGCACTTCCTATATATAATTCTTCACCTCCGGACCATTTCGGAACTCCTCATGACGTCCAGGATCTCATCCGGGACTCCGAACAACTTTCGGGTTACTGCATATTCATATCTCTACAACCCTAGCGTCACCGAACCTTAAGTGTGTAGACCCTACGGGTTCGGGAGACATGTAGACATGACCGAGATGGCTCTCCGGTCAATAACCAACAGCAGGATCTGGATACCCATGTTGGCTCCCACATGCTCCTCGATGATCTCATTGGATGAACCACGATGTCGAGGATTCAAGCAACCCCGTATACAATTCCCTTTGTCAATCGGTACGTTACTTGCCCGAGATTCGACCGTCGGTATCCCAATACCTCGTTCAATCTCGTTACCGGCAAGTCACTTTACTCGTACCGTAATGCATGATCCCGTTGGACACTTTGAGCTCATTGTGATGATGCATTACCGAGTGGGCCCAGAGATACCTCTCCATCATACGGAGTGACAAATCCCAGCCTTGATCCGTGTCAACCCAACAGACACTTTCGGAGATACCCGTAGTATACCTTTATAGTCACCCAGTTACGTTGTGACGTTTGGTACACCCAAATCACTCCTACGGTATCCGGGAGTTACATGATCTCATGGTCTAAGGAAAAGATACTTGACATTGGAAAAACTCTAGCAAATGAACTATACGATCTTGTGCTATGTTTAGGATTGGGTCTTGTTCATCACATCATTCTCCTAATGATGTGATCTCGTTATCAATGACATCCAATGTCCATAGTCAGGAAACCATGACTATCTGTTGATCAACGAGCTAGTCAACTAGAGGCTTACTAGGGACATGTTGGTGTCTAAGTATTCACACATGTATTACGATTTCTGGATAACACAATTATAGCATGAATAAAATACAATTATCATGAACAAGGAAATATAATAATAATCCTTTTATTATTGCCTCTAGGGCATATTTCCAACAAAAACGCTCTTGTTCGGCGGGGTCTGATGGTATGACGAATTCGTCGTCATCGAGGCTTGCCTTGTCTTTGGAGGGAGGCGTATAGTTATCATCCGCGACCTCTCGGTCTGCCGCTCTCTCATGAGGGCTGTCTTCTCCATCTTCCTGTGCCGAATCTTGCTGAGGTGGGTGTTCTTCGGCGCTATCCGGGGTAGTATTATCTCCTGTGCCGGAATCACCGTTTTTGCTTTGGCGGGATTTAGAGCGGCGCCGCTGACGCCGGCGCTTTGGCTGTTTCTTGGGGGCGTCATCCCCCACTGTTCCATCGCCATCTCCATCTTTTGGAGTATCCACCATATATATGTCATATGATGAGGTGGCCTTCCAGCGCCCTACAGGTGCTGGTTCCTGTTTGTCTCCTACATCGTCATCCATGCCATCGATGTCTTCGGAGCTGAAGTCAAGCATGTCGGTTAGATCGTCGACAGTGGCTACAAAGTGGGTGGTGGGTGGGCTTTGAATTTCCTCATCGTCCGTATTCCACCCTCGCTGACCGTAGTCCGGCCAGGGCTCTCTTGATAAAGAGAGAGACTTAAGAGAATTCAGGATGTTGCCAAAAGGCGAATGCTGAAAGATGTCTGCGGCGGTGAACTCCATTATCGGCGCCCAATCGGATTCGATTGGCAGGGGCGCGGGGGGTTCGGAGTCCGGGGAGGAGTCCGGATCCTCGGAGTCACGGGTAGTGCAGAGTGCGGGGCTAGCGTTCGGCTCGATCGCCTCTGAGATCGCAACCCCTGAGGTAGCATCCAACCGCTGATCCTCGATCGGCGCAGTAGGCTCCAAATCAATGGTCGAAACCGATGTGTATGTGGCCTCCAAGGCATTGTTCGGCGGCAGAGCTATATCATGCCCATCGAGATAGTGCGGCGCGCTTGGCTGTGGCTTGAATCCGTCAAAGATCAAGTCCCCGTGGATGTCAGCCTTGTAGTTTAGGCTTCCAAACCTGACCTGATGGCAAGGGGCGTAGCTTTCGATCTACTCCAGGTGGCCGAGCGAATTGGCCCGCAGAGCGAAGCCGCCGAAGACGAAGATCTGTCCGGGGAGCAAAGTCTCACCCTGGACTGCATCGCTGTTGATGATCAAAGGAGCCATCGGGCCTAAAGGCGACGACACAGAGGAACCCTCAATGAAAGCACCAATGTCGGTGTCAAAACCGGCAGATCTCGGGTAGTGGGTCCCGAACTGTGCGTCTAGGCCGGATGGTAACAGGAGGCAGGGAACACGATGTTTTACCCAGGTTCGAGCCCTCTTGATGGAGGTAAAACCCTACGTTCTGCTTGATTAATATTGATGATATGGGTAGTACAAGAGTAGATCTACCACGAGATCAAGGAGGCTAAACCCTAGAAGCTAGCCTATGGTATGATTGTTGTATATGGAGTTGATTGCCTACGGACTACAACCCTCCAGTTTATATAGACACCGGATAGGGTTAGGGTTATACAGAGTCGGTTACAATGGTAGGAGATCTTGAATATCCGCATCGCCAAGCTTGCCTTCCACGCCAAGGAAAGTCCCATCCGGACACGGGACGAAGTCTTCAATCTTGTATCTTCATAGTCCAGGAGTCCGGCTGAAGGTATAGTCCGGCTACCCGAACACCCCCTAATCCAGGACTCCCTCAGACCTCTACGGTGATAATTTCCCTCGCTAGACGCCATACTCTCCTAGGTTGTGAAACCAAGGCTATGACCGCCAAAAGCTATGGAAATCAAAGCAAATAGAGACCAAAGCTCTGATACCACTTGTAGGATCGAAAGTATGTCTAGAGGGGGGGTGATTAGACTACTTGACCAAATAAAAATCTAGCCTTTTCCCAATTTTAGTTCTTGGCAGATTTTAGCTATCTTAGCACAAGTCAAGCAATCTCCACACAATTCAAGCAAGCATGCAAAAGAGTATATGAGCAACGGAAAGTAAAGCATGCAACTTGCAAGAATGTAAAGGGAAGGGTTTGGAGGATTCAAACGCAATTGGAGACACGGATGTTTTTGTCGTGGTTCCGATAGGTGGTGCTATCGTACATCCACGTTGATGGAGACTTCAACCCACGGAGGGCTCCACCCACGAAGGGTCCACGAAGAAGCAACCTTGTCTATTCCATCACGGCCATCGCCCATGAAGGACTTGCCTCACTAGCGGTAGATCTTCACGAAGTAGGCGATCTCCTTGCCCTTACAAACTCCTTGGTTCAATTCCACAATCTTGTCGGAGGCTCCCAAGTGACACCTAGCCAACCTAGGAGACACCACTCTCCAAGAAGTAACAAATGGTGTGTTGATGATGAACTCCTTGCTCTTGTGCTTCAAATGATAGTCTCCCCAACACTCAACTCTCTCTCACAGGATTTGGATTTGGTGGAAAGAAGATTTGAGTGGAAAGCAACTTGGGGAAGGCTAGAGATTAAGATTCATATGGTTGGAATGGAATATCTTGACCTCAACACAAGTGTAGGTGGTTCTCTCTCAGAAAATCTGTATTGGAAGTGTAGGTATGTTCTGATGGCTTTCTTCACGAATGAAGAGTGGGTGGAGGGGTATATATAGCCTCCACATAGAATCTAACCGTTACACACAATTTGCCAAACTCGGTCGGACCGATTCAGCAAACCTAGTGACCGTTAGGATTTTCGATGGGACTGAGATGCAACTCGGTAGGACCGATATGGTTAGGGTTAGGGCATAACGTAATCTCAGTGTGACCGATTACACAAACTCAGTGGGACCGATTTTGGTAATAAGCTAACCAGAGAGTTGGTCAGGTAAACTCGGTGGGACCGATTCGCTCATCTCGGTAAGACCAAAATGTTACAAAAGGGAAACAGAGAGTTTACATTGCAATCTCGGTGGGACCGATCGCTCATCTCGGTAAGACCGAAACATTACAAAGGGAAACAGAGAGATTACAATCCCATCTCGGTGAGACCGAGATCCCTATCGGTGAGACCGATTTGCCTAGGGTTTGTGGCAGTGGCTATGACATTTGAAACTCGATGGCGCCGGATAGAAAGAATTGGTGGGGCCGAGTTTGACTTTTGGTTTAGGTCATATGTGGATGTGGGAAGGTAGTTGAGGGTTTTGGAGCATATCACTAAGCACTTTGAGCAAGCAAGCCATTAAGCAACACCTCACCCCTCCTTGATAGTATTGGCTTTTCCTATAGACTCAATGTGATCTTGGATCACTAAAATATAAAATGTAGAGTCTTGAGCTTCATGCTTGAGCCAAACTTTTTGTCCTTAGAATTTTGAGGGATCCACTTTCCTCATCCATGCCATGCCATTCATTGAGCTTTTCCTGAAATATTAATCTTGGAATAATGTTAGCTCAATGAGCTATATGTTGTTAGGAATTACCAAAACCACCTAGGGATAGTTGTACTATCACTGTATGAACGGATGCATCAAGGCCGCCTTGGAGATCGCCAAGTACACCACTGACAAGATCCAATGGATGCTCGAACGAGTGCTAAACGAAATGCAAAGTACCACGACGACAATTGGCTTGTACCCCTACACCGCATCGGAACGCCGAGTTCCTCTTTGGATGTGTGTATGACTATCAGGGCCAAAAGACATGTACACCATTATCGTCTCCAAAGAACCATGTAACGGAACCGTCAAGTTCGACTACAAATCGCGTACGGCTAAGCGGGATTCCTTGGACGCCAAGATCAACTGTAGCGACCAGACCTCAAACGGTCCAATCTCTGTGCTCAGGTGGCATCCCTGGATCAGTAATGCTGACACCACACAGTACTTGAAGGATTTATAACAAAGTAGCAATCACACACTTATTACATCGAGAGTCTTAAAAGAGAACTTATTACAATAAATATGGCTTAAGGCCATCTAATAATGATAACAGCGGAAGGCTTGGAAGATAAGTGAGTCCATAAACTCCAACGGCATCACTGAGTATAGAAACACGACTTAAACGCACCTTAGTCGTCGTCTGAAAAGTCTGCAACATTAACGTTGCAGCCCGAAACGGGTCAGCACATGGAATATGCTGGCAAAGTAACACATAGAGAGTAATGGAATGAAATAGGCTATTCTATATGCATATTTGGCTGGTGGAAAGCTCTATGGTTACAGTTTTGCGTAAAGCCAATTTTTCCCTACTGCAACGGAATAAATTTTATTTAACTATCATGGTAGTTGTTAAACATTGAGAATGGTTGACAGCATTCTCAATCCCAATTAAGCATCATCATTAAACAAAACCCAACAAAATTAAATTTTAGAGTAACATGATGAGATTCACATGATAATCCAAGTACTAGATACTCAAGATGTCCATAACTGGGGACACGGCTAACCATGATTAGTTTATACACTCTGCAGAGGTTTGCACACTTTTCCCCACAAGACTCGATCTCCTCCGTTGGATTTCTCGCACTACATGGTGTTTGAGAAACGGATGACCGAGACATAGTCTTTCAGAAGCGCTAGCACCTTACGATTGGGTAGACTGTTACACCTACTTTCCCCTACATCTGCTAGTCTACCACTGTAAGAGTTTGCACAACTTAATCAACTATGCTAGAGCCCATAGTATCTTGTGGCTGCACACGAAAGTTTCTAGCATGAATAATATCATGATCTCTTTGAGCCTGGGTGGCGGTCCATAAAGAAAAACAGGCAATCGCTGGAATACCCAGGTGTCTCAATCCACCCAGATGTGTATTTAAGTTGCCACCTTAAATAAACCATTAATTTAACAATCTCGCATCTGTCATGGATACACTCACCCAATCCACGTCTACTAGCATAGCATGGCACAATAAGGAAACGTAGAAGTAACTCCCAAAGGTTTGATAATAACAGGTAATAGGTACTACCTCAACTACTTCCCAAACCCACAATTTAATTCGATCCTAATCATGCAATGTGTGAGGATTTATCTAATGCAATAAAAACTGGGTAATTGGAAGTATGATCAAAGTGTTACTTGCCTTGCTGATGATCCGCAAAACCTAGCGATTCGAAGTAGTAAGCGGCGCACTCCGGGTACTCTATCGCAAACAAGCAAGCATACAATAAGAAATCAACTATTGCACAGGTAAAACTCGAATAAGAGATCTAACCAGAAAGTTTAACTTAAGAACTCCAGTTGGCAAAAAGAATCAAAACGAACGAAGCAACGAAAGACAAACGGCAAAAGAAACAAGCTTCGTTTACTATTCTGGATCTAGGGAAATTTTTACAGTGGCAAAAACTTGTTTGAGTTGATTAAATGGAAAGAGGGTTTCGAGACGAAACTCCAGGCGCTTGAATCGCCTGATTCCGATAAACGAGCGAAAAGTTAGACTAAAACGAAAATCAGATGAGGAATCGTGATCAGAAAAATCGCGGATTTAATCCGAGAAAAAGAAAAACGACGAACGTTCGTTAAAACAAACGAATGAGCGAACGCTCGCTAATTAAATAAACCAGAAAAACCGATCTATTTAAAAAACCGAAACTAAAATAAAAAAACCGACAAAACTGACGTACCTCCGGCGACGAATCCGGCGGCGGCGGCGG